>NW_027206743.1:310710-434527 GCF_032191515.1 Phaenicophaeus curvirostris
CCCCTAATTAAGCCCTTGGCCCCCCTAATCAAGCCCTGAACTCCTCTAATTAAGCCTGGAACCCCCTAATTATGCTCTGAGCCCCCCTAATTAAGCCCTGAGCCCTCCTAATTAAGCCCTGAGGCCCTCTAATCAAGCCTTGAGCCCCCTAATTAAGTGTGGACCCCCCTAATTAAGCCCTCGGCCCCTCTAATCAAGCCCTGAGCTTCTCTAATTAAGCCTGGAGCCTCCTAATTACACTCTGAGCCCCCCTAATTAAGCCCTGAGCCCCTCTAGTTAAGCCTGCAGCCCCCCTAATCAAGCCCAGAGCCCCCTAATTAAGCCTGGAGGCCCCTAATTAAGCCTGCAGCCCCCCTAATCAAGCCCTGAACCCCTCTAATCAAGCCTGGAGGCCCCTAATTAAGCCTGGAGCCCCTTAATTAAGGGCTGAAAGGGGGGGGAGGTCCTTTTGGGGTGGATTTTGGGGTTCGGGGGTGGATTTGGGGGTTCAGGGGGGTCATTGGGGGGTTAATTAAGAAGATCCTCATTATGGGGGGCTCTTAAAGGGCCAGCACCCCATTTTTTTAGGGGGGGAGGTCCTTTTGGGGTGGATTTTTGGGGTTCAGGGGGGTTAATTGAGGGGTTAATTGGGGGAATCCTCATTATAGGGGGGATCCTCATTATAGGGGGGATCCTCATTATAGGGGGGCTCTTAAAGGGCCAGCACCCCATTTTTTTAGTGGGGGGAGGTCCTTTTGGGGTGGATTTTAGGGGTTCAGGGGGGTTCATTAAGGGGATCCTCATTATGGGGGGGTGTCCTCAGTATGGGGGGGCTCTTAAAGGGCCAGCACCCCTTTTTTTTTAGGGGGGAGGTCCTTTTGGGGTGGATTTTTGGGGTTCAGGGGGGTTAATTGGGGGTGTCCTCATTATGGGGGGCTCTTAAAGGGCAAGCACCCCATTTTTTTAGTGGGGGGAGGTCCTTTTGGGGTGGATTTTTGGGGTTCAGGGGCTTAATTGGGGGTGTCCTCATTATGGGGGGCTCTTAAAGGGCCAGCAACCCATTTTTTTAGGGGGGGAGGTCCTTTTGGGGTGGATTTTTGGGGTTCAGGGGCTTAATTGGGGGTGTCCTCATTATGGGGGGCTCTTAAAGGGCCAGCAACCCATTTTTTTAGGGGGGGAGGTCCTTTTGGGGTGGATTTTTGGGGTTCAGGGGGGTTAATTGGGGGTGTCCTCATTATGGGGGGCTCTTAAAGGGCCAGCACCCCATTTTTTTAGTGGGGGGAGGTCCTTTTGGGGTGGATTTTTGGGGTTCAGGGGGTGGATTTTTTAGTTTTGGGGGGGTCCCTCCTGGATCTCGGCGATGAGGTCGTCGCCCTCGAGGCTGAGGCCGGGGCGGACGTGGAGCCGGACGACGGTGCCGGCCACGGGCGCCGTCACCACCGTCTCCATCTTCATGGCGCTCAGGACGCAGATGGGGGACCCCTTGGCCACCTGAGCCCCGACCTCCACCCGCACCTCGACCACCTCGCCCGGCATCGGCGCCCCGACCTGCCCCCGCGCCTCCCGCTGCGCCTTGGGGTGCACGTGCATCTCCTGCCGAGAGACAAGGGACCCCCCGTCAGCCTCCGAAGAGGGACGGGAACGACAAAAAATCCCAAAAAGCCTCCTCCAGGAGCTCCAAAAGCACCTTGAGGGCCTCCAAACCCCCTCCAGGAGCTCCAAACCCACCTTGAGGGCCTCCAGAACCACCTTGAGAACCTCCAGAACCACCTTGAGGGCCTCCAAACCCCCTCCAGGAGCTCCAAAACCACCTTGAGGGCCTCCAGAACCACCTTGAGAACCTCCAGAACCACCTTGAGGGCCTCCAAACCCCCTCCAGGAGCTCCAAAACCACCTTGAGGTCCTCCAAACCACCTCTAGGTCCTCCAAAAGCACCTTGAGAACCTCCAAACCCACCTTGAGGTCCTCCAAGCGCACCTTGAGGTCCTCCAAAACCCCTCTAGGAGCTCCAAAACCACCTTGAGGTCCTCCAAACCACCTCGAGGTCCTCCAAAAGCACCTCGAGGTCCTCCAAAAGCACCTCGAGGTCCTCCAAAAGCACCTTGAGGTCCTCCAAACCCCCTCTAGAACCTCCAGAACCACCTTGAAGTCCTCCAAAACCACCTTGAGGACCTCCAAACTCCCTCTAGGAGCTCCAGAACTACCTTGAGGGCCTCCAAAAGCACCTTGAGGGCCTCCAACCCCCCTCCAGGAGCTCCAGAACTACCTTGAGGTCCTCCAAAACCAACTTGAGGTCCTCCAAAACCCCCTCTAGGTCCTCCAAAAGCACCTTGAGGTCCTCCAAAAGCACCTTGAGGTCCTCCGACCCCCCTCCAGGAGCTCCAGGAGCCCCTCGAGGTCCCCCCAACCCCCCTCCAGGAGGTCCCCCCCGCGCACCTTGAGGGCCTGGGCGTCGCGGACGAGGATGGAGCGGAGCTGCCCGTTGAGCTCGAAGAAAACCTCGCGCTGCCCGGCCGCGTTGAGGTCGCCCAGCGCCAGGGCCTTGATGTGCAGGGTCTTGCCCCGCTCCAGCTCCACCTGCGCCGACGGGGGGCGTCCCAGTGCCTCCCAGTGCCTCCCAGTTCAGCCCAGTTCAGCCCAGTGCCTCCCAGTCCCTCCCAGTGCTCCTAGTCCATCCTAGTTAAACCTAGTGCTCCCAGTGCCTCCCAGTGCCTCCCAGTCCATCCCAGTGCCTCCCAATCCCCTCCCAGTACCCCCCAATTCCCCCCCAGTACCTCCCAGTCCCCTCCAACCCACTCCCAGTGCCCTCCCAGTGCCTCCCAGTGCTCTCTAATCCTCTCCAATCCCCTCCCAGTGCCTCCCAGTCCCCTCCCAGTGCCCCATAATCCCCTCTACTCCCCTCCCAGTGCCTCCCAGTCCATCCCAGTCCCCTCCAATCCCCTCCCAGTGCCTCCCAATCCCCTCCAATCCCCTCCCAGTCCCCTCCAACCCCCTCCCAGTCCCTCCCAGTGCTCTCTAATCCCCTCCAGTCCCCTCCCAGTGCCCTCCAATCCCCTCCCAGTGCCTTCCAGTGCCTCCCAGTCCCCTCCAATCCCTTCCCAGTGCCTCCCAGTCCCTCCCAGTGCCTCCCAGTCCCCTCCAATCCCCTCCCAGTGCCCCCTAATCCCCTCCCAGTGCCCTCCAATCCCCTCCCAGTGCCTCCCAGTCCCCTCCAATCCCCTCCCAGTGCCCCCTAATCCCCTCCCAGTGCCCTCCAATCCCCTCCCAGTGCCTCCCAGTCCCCTCCAATCCCCTCCCAGTGCCTCCCAGTGCCTCCCAATCCCCTCCAACCCCCTCCCAGTGCCCCCCAATCCCCTCCCAGTGCCTCCCAGTGCCTCCCAATCCCCTCCAACCCCCTCCCAGTCCCTCCCAGTGCTCTCTAATCCCCTCCAATCCCCTCCCAATCCCCTCCAACCCCCTCCCAGTGCCTCCCAGTCCATCCCAGTCCCCTCCAATCCCCTCCCAGTCCCCTCCAATCCCCTCCCAGTGCCTCCCAGTCCCCTCCAATCCCCTCCCAGTGCCCCCTAATCCCCTCCCAGTGCCCTCCAATCCCCTCCCAATGCCTCCCAGTCCCCTCCAATCCCCTCCCAGTCCCTCCCAGTGCCTCCCAGTCCCCTCCAATCCCCTCCCAGTGCCTCCCAGTGCCTCCCAATCCCCTCCAACCCCCTCCCAGTGCCCCCCAATCCCCTCCCAGTGCCTCCCAGTGCCTCCCAGTCCCCTCCAATCCCCTCCCAGTGCCTCCCAATCCCCTCCAATCCCCTCCCAGTGCCTCCCAGTCCCCTCCAACCCCCCTCCCAGCGCCTCCCAGCGCCCCCCGACCTCGAACTCCTCGGCGATGTGGGGTCCCTCGAGGAAGAGGCGCGTCCCGAGGCAGGCGACGGGCCCGAAGGTGGCTCGGAAGCTCTGAAACTCCTCGTAGACTTTGGGGTACAGGGCAGCCGAGAGCAGCTCCTCGGGGCCGGGGGCCACCCCGTCGCGCTCCCGCAGCTCCCGCCCCAGCGCCTCGAAATCCAGGGGGGGCAGGGAGGCCCCCGGGCGCCCCTCGACCCGAGGGAGACCCTTCAGCACCTGCGGGGGACACCGCCGCGTCGCCACGGCAACCCCAGCATCCCCGGGGCGTCGCTAGGGGGCCGTTGCTAAGGACCAGCCGCTGGGGAGGGGTTGCTAGGGGGCGGTTGCTAAGGACCAGTGACGGAGGGAGCCGTTGCTAGGAGAGCATCCTGCCCTGGGGCGTCGCTAGGGAGCCGTTGCTAAGGACCAGTGATGAGGGACCTGTTGCTAGGGGCCCATTGCTAAGGACCAGTGATGAGGGACCCGTTGCTAGGGAGCCATTGCTAAGGACCAGTGATGGAGGGACCTGTTGCTAGGGGCCCATTGCTAAGGACCAGTGATGAGGGACCCGTTGCTAGGGAGCCGTTGCTAAGGACCAGTGATGGAGGGACCTGTTGCTAGGGGCCCATTGCTAAGGACCAGTGATGAGGGACCTGTCGCTAAGGACCGATGATGTGGCAGGGGTTGCTAGGTGGCTGTTGCTAAGGACCAGTGATGGAGGACCTGTTGCTAGGGGGCTGTTGCTAAGGAACAGTGATGGAGGGACCTGTTGCTAAGGACCAGCTGATGGGGAGGGGTTGCTAGGGAGCCGTTGCTAAGGGACCAGAGATGGGGGACCCGTTGCTAGGAGAGCATCACACCTCGGGGTGTTGCTAGGGACCCGTTGCTAAGGACCAGCCACTGGGGAGGGGTTGCTAGGGAGCCGTTGCTAAGGACCAGGGATGAGGGACCCGTTGCTAAGGACCAGTGGTGAGGGACCCGTTGCTAGGGAGCCGTTGCTAAGGACCAGTGATGAGGGACCTGTTGCTAGGGAGCCGTTGCTAAGGAGCAGGGAAGGGGGAGCCTGTTGCTAGGGGCCCGTTGCCATGGTAACAGCCACACGGGAACCCTCCCAGTGCCTCCCAGTCCCCTCCCAGTTCTATCTAATCCCATTCAAATGTCCCTCAGCCCCCTCCCAGTCCCTCCCAGTGCCCTCCCAGTCCCTCCCAGTGCCTCCCAGTCTCTCCCAGTCCCTCCCAGTGCCATCTAATCCCCTCCCAGTGCTTCCCAGTCTCTCCCAGTGCCCTCCCAGTTCCATCTAATCCCATCCAAATGTCCCTCAGCCCCCTCCCAGTGCCTCCCAGTCCCTCCAAGTGCCCTCCCAGTGCCTCCCAGTCCCTCCCAGTGCCCTCTAATCCCCTCCCAGTGCCTCCCAGTCTCTTCCAGTTCCCTCCCGGTGCCCTCTAATCCCTTCCCAGTGCCTCCCAGTCCCCTCCCAGTGCCTCCCAGTGCCCTCCCAGTGCCCTCTAATCCCCTCCCAGTCCCCTCCCAGTCTCTCCCAGTCCCTCCCAGTGCCCTCTAATCCCCTCCCAGTGCCTCCCAGTCTCTCCCAGTTCCCTCCCAGTGCCTCCCAGTCCCCTCTCAGCTCCCTCCCGGTGCCCTCTAATCCCCTCCCAGTGCCTCCCAGTCTCTCCCAGTGCCATCTAATCCCATCCAAACATCCCTCAGCCCCCTCCCAGTGCCTCCCAGTCCCCTCCCAGTGCCTCCCAGTCTCTCCCAGTGCCTCCCAGTGCCCTCTAATCCCCTCCCAGTGCCTCCCAGTGCCTCCCAGTGCCCTCTAATCTCCTCCCAGTCCCCTCCCAGTGCCTCCCAGTGCCCTCTAATCCCCTCCCAGCCTCTCCCGGTGCCCTCCCGGTGCCCCCCCAGTTTGTCCCAGTGCTGACCCGGGACCGGAAGGGCTCCGGGAAGCCGCCGGGGGGGTCCCCGATGTGGCCCTGCAGGAACTCGACGACGGAGCGCGGGAAGGAGAGCTCGTCGGCGCGAGCCTCGGCCTCGGCCCGCGACAGCCCGTTCTGCACCAGGAACTGCGCCAGGTCCCCCACCACCTTGGACGACGGCGTCACCTGCGCCACCACAGCCACCAGGAGACACTCAGGGGACACCAGGAGCCACCAGGAGCCACCCAGGGGACACCAGGAGCCACCAGGAGACACCAGGAGTCACTCAGGGGACACCAGGAGACACCAGGACACACTCATGGGACACCAGGAGCCACCAGGAGCCACCAGGAGACACTCAGGAGACACCAGGAGCCACCCAGGGGACACCAGGAGTCACTCAGGGGACACCAGGAGCCACCAGGAGACACTCAGGGGACACCAGGAGACACCAGGACACACCAGGACACACTCATGGGACACCAGGAGTCACTGGGAGCCACTGGGAGCCACTGGGAGCCACCGGGAGCCACCCAGGGGACACCAGGGGCCATCCAGGGGACACTGGGAGTCACTGGGAGCCACTAGGAGCCACCCAGGGGACACCAGGAGCCACCCAGGGGACACTGGGAGTCACTGGGAGCCACCAGGAGACACCAGGAGACACTCAGGGGACACCAGGAGCCACCCAGGGGACACTGGGAGTCACTGGGAGCAACCGGGAGCCACCAGGAGCCACCCAGGGGACACCACGAGCCACTGGGAGCCACCAGGAGCCACCAGGAGTCACCCAGGGGACACTGGGAGCCACTGGGAGCAACCAGGAGCCACCAGGAGCCACCCAGGGGACACTGGGAGCCACTGGGAGCCACCAGGAGACACTCAGGGGACACTGGGAGCCACTGGGAGCCACCAGGAGCCACCAGGAGCCACCCAGGGGACACTGGGAGCCACTGGGAGCCACCAGGAGACACTCAGGGGACACTGGGAGCCACTGGGAACCTCCAGGAGCCACCAGGAGACACTCAGGGGACACCAGGAGCCACCCAGGGGACACCAGGAGCCACTCAGGGGACACTAGGAGTCACTGGGAGCCACCAGGAGCCACCAGGAGCCACTCAGGGGACACCAGGAGCCACCCAGGGGACACTGGGAGTCACTGGGAGCCACCAGGAGCCACCAGGAGACACTCAGGGGACACCAGGAGCCACCAGGAGCCACCCAGGGGACACCAGGAGCCACCAGAAGCCACTCAGGGGACACCAGGAGCCACTCAGGGGACACCAGGAGCCACCCATGGGCCACCAGGGGCCACCGGGAGCCACCGTGGGGCCACCAGCCCCTAGGGAAGTGGCTACTGCCATGAAGAACCCAACCATGGAGAAGCCAATGATGGAGAACTTGAACCATGGAGAACTCAACCACGGGGCAACTGAGCATGAAGAACCAACCATGAGGAACCAACCATGAAGAACCAACCATGAGGAACCAACCCTGGAGACCTCGACCCATGGAGACCTCGACCCATGGAGACCTCGACCCATGGAGCAACTGAGCATGAAGAACCAACCATGAGGAACCAACCCTGAAGGAACCAACCCTGAGGAACCAACCCTGAAGGAACCAACCATGAAGAAACCAACCCATGGAGACCTCGACCCATGGAGCAACTGAGCATGAAGAACCAAGCATGAGGAACCAACCGTGAGGAACCAACCACGAAGAACCAACCACGAAGAACCAACCACAAGGACCCAACCGTGAAGAACCAACCCCTGGCGATGGGTCCCACCTTGATGAGGTCCCCGAGGAGCTTGTTGGCCTCGGCGTAGGCCTTCTTGACCTCCTTGAACTTGTGGCCGAGCCCCATGGCGTGGGCCTGGAAGTGGAGGTTGGTGTATTGTCCCCCCGGGATCTCGTTCTCGTAGACGTCGGCGTTGCCCGACTTCATGGTGGCCGTGCAGTCGAAGGCCGCGTAGAGGCCCCGCGCCCCCTCCCAGTACTCGCTGTACTCGAAGACCTTCTCCAGCGACAGCCCTGGGGACGGGGACAACCTCAGGGGACGACCCGGGGTCACCAGCGGGGAGAAGAAGCAGGAGAACCCCAAGAGGTGGCGTCTCCGGGGCTGTGGGGGCGTCTCCAGGACTCGTAGGTCCCAGCCCACAAGTGTGGTGGCAGCTCCAGGGGCTTGTGGCCACCTCCAGGACCTTGTAGCCACCTCCAAACCCCTGGTAGAACCTCCATAACCACCTCCCCCATCTCCAAACCCCTGGTAGAACCTCCATAACCACGTCCCCCCAGCTCCAAACCCCTGGTAGAACCTCCATAACCACGTCCCCCATCTCCAAACCCCTGGTAGAACCTCCATAACCACGTCCCCCCAGCTCCAAACCCCTGGTAGAACCTCCATAACCACGTCCCCCAGCTCCAAACCCCTGGTAGAACCTCCATAACCACGTCCCCCCATCTCCAAACCCCTGGTAGAACCTCCATAACCACGTCCCCCAGCTCCAAACCCCTGGTAGAACCTCCATAACCACGTCCCCCACCTCCAAACCCCTGGTAGAACCTCCATAACCACGTCCCTCATCTCCAACCCCAGGTTCCTGGCCCCTGGTGGCCCCCGTACCGGTGTCCAGGGGGGTCCCGCGGGTACAGGCCACCAGGGCCCCCATGCTGGGCTGGGAGGTCATCCCGGCCATGGCGTCCACGGCCACGTCCACCACGTCAGCCCCGGCCTGGGCGGCCGCCAACATGGAGGCCACGGCGGCCCCGGCCGTGTCGTGCGAGTGGACGTGGATGGGGACCTCGGGGAACTCCTCGCGTAGAGCCCCCACCAGGAGACGGGACGCCGCCGGCGTCAGCAGACCCGCCATGTCCTGCAGGAGAAAGGGCCACCGGGACCTCCAGGATCTCCAAATCCCACCCCAGGACCTCAAAATCCTACCCCAGGAGCTCCAGGACCTCCAAATCCCACCCCAGGATCATCAAATCCCACCCCAGGAGCTCCAAATCCCACCCCAGGATCTCCAGGATCTCCAAATCCCACCCCAGGATCTCCAGGACCTTCAAATCCCACCACAACCCAACCCCAGGATCTCCAGGACCTCAAAATCCCACCCCAACCCAACCCCAGGACCTCCACATCCCACCCCAACCCAACCCCAGGATCTCCAGGACCTTCAGATCCCACCCCAGGATCTCCAGGATCTCCAGATCCCACCCCAACCCCTCCAAGAGCCCAGATCCTCCACCCCAACCCCTCCAAGACCCCAGATCCTCCACCCCAACCCCAGATCCTCCACCCCAACCCCTCCAAGAGCCCAGATCCTCCACCCCAACCCCTCCCAAGACCCCAGATCCTTCACCTCAACCCCAGTTCCTCCACCCCAACCCCTCCAAGACCCCAGATCCTCCACCCCAACCCCAGATCCTCCACCCCAACCCCAGCTCCTCCACCCCAACCCCTCCAAGACCCCAGATCCTCCACCCCAACCCCAGATCCTCCATCCCAACCCCAGATCCTCCACCCCAACCCCTCCAAGACCCCGGTTCCTCCACCCCCAGCACCCCCAATCCCACCGCGGACCTTGATGCAGAGGACGTGTGTCCCGGCGGCCACCAGCTCCCGGGCCACCCCCAGGTAGTAGTCGAGGGTGTACTTGGTGCGGGCCGGGTCGGCCACGTTGCCCGTGTAGGACAGGGCGGCCTCCACCACCGCCCCCGCCCGCCCGGCCGCCTCCACCCCCAGCACCAGGTTGGGGACGTAGTTGAGGGCGTCGAAGACGCGGAAGATGTCCATCCCGTTGGCCACCGCCACCTCGCAGAAGCTGGGGAGGAGGAGGAGGAGGAGAAGGACTCCGTGATCTTCTAGACCCTGAGGTTCCTTCATCCCACCACGTCCTGGTGGCCCCTCAGCCCTCCCTGATCTTCTAAGACCCCGAGGTTCCTTCATCCCACCACGTCCTGGTGGCCCCTCAGCCCTCCGTGATCTTCTAAGACCCTGAGGTTCCTTCATCCCACCACGTCCTGACGTTCTTCCACATCCTGGTGTCCCCTCATCCCACCATGTCCTGAGGTTCCTTCATGTCCCCTCATCCCACTATGTCCTGAAGTTCCTTCATCTCCCCACACCTTGATGTTCCTCCATGTCCTGATGTCCCCTCATCTCTCCATGTCCCCTCATCCCACCATGTCCTGGTGGCCCCTCAGCCCTCCGTGATCTTCTAGACCCTGAAGTTCTTTCATCTCCCCACATCCTGATGTTCCTCCATGTCCTGATGTCCCCTCATCTCTCCATGTCCCCTCATCTCTCCACGTCCCCTCATCCCACCATGTCCTGATGTCCCCTCATCTCTCCACATCCCCTCATCCCACCACGTCCTGAGGTCCCTTCATCCCTCAATGTCCCTTCATCTCTCCATGTCCTCTCATCCCACCACGTCCTGAGGTCCCTTCATCTCTCCATGTCCTCTCATTCCACCACGTCCTGAGGTCCCTTCATCCCACCATGTCCTGATGTCCCCTCATCTCCCCATGTCCTGATGTCCCTTCATCTCCTCATGTCCTGATGTTCCTCCATATCCTGATGTCCCCTCATCTCCCCATGTCCTGATGTCCCTTCACCTCCCCATGTCCTGATGTCCCTTCACCTCCCCATGTCCTCTCACCCCACCACGTCCCACCGTCCCCGTGTCCCCGTGGCCCCTCGTGCTCCACCAGTAGATGACATTGTTGGGCTAGTTGGCTCCTCAAGGTTCCTCCATCTCCCCACGTCCCCATGTCCCCATGTCCCTGATGTCCCCAATGTCCCCGTGTCCCCCCGATGTCCCCGTGTCCCACCGGTAGATGACGTTGTCGGGGTAGTTGGTGTAGCCCACGGCGTTGGCTCCTCGCAGGAGCATCTGGAAGGGGACGTTGGGGACGAGGCGCCGCAGCTCCCGCAGCCGCTCCCAGGGACACTCGTGCAGGAACCGCATCGCCACGTCGAAGGTGGCGCCTGGCGGACACGGGTCCTCGTGCGAAGCCCCCGTGCGACGCACGCTGCCCGCCTCGCACACCCACCAACCCGCCTCCCGACCCCCCCGGACCCCAAATCCCACCCCGGGACCCCCAAATCCATCTCCCAACCCCTCAATGACCCCCAAATCCCACCCCGGGACCCCCAAATCCCACCCCAGGACCCCCAAATCCCACCCCGGGACCCCCAAATCCATCTCCCAACCCCTCAATGACCCCCAAATCCCACCCCGGGACCCCCAAATCCATCTCCCAACCCTTCAATGACCCCCAAATCCCACCCCAGGACCCACAAATCCATCTCCCAACCCCTCAATGACCCCCAAATCCCACCCCAGGACCCACAAATCCATCTCCCAACCCCTCAATGACCCCCAAATCCCACCCCGGGACCCCCAAATCCATCTCCCAACCCCTCAATGACCCTCAAATCCCACCCCGGGACCTCCAAATCCCACCCCAGGACCCCCAAATCCATCTCCCAACCCCTCAATGACCCCCAAATCCCACCCCAGGACCCTCAAATCCCACCCCAGGACCCACAAATCCATCTCCCAAACCCTCAATGACCCTCAAATCCCACCCCAGGACCCCCAAATCCCACCCCAGGACCCACAAATCCCACCCCGGGACCCCCAAATCCCACCCCAGGACCCTCAAATCCCACCCCAGGACCCACAAATCCATCTCCCAAACCCTCAATGACCCTCAAATCCCACCCCAGGACCCTCAAATCCCACCCCAGGACCCACAAATCCATCTCCCAACCCCTCAATGACCCCCAAATCCCACCCCAGGACCCTCAAATCCCACCCCAGGACCCACAAATCCATCTCCCAAACCCTCAATGACCCTCAAATCCCACCCCAGGACCCCCAAATCCCACCCCGGGACCCACAAATCCCACCCCGGGACCCACAGATTCATCTCCCAACCCCTCAATGACCCCCAAATCCCACCCCAGGACCCCCAAATCCCACCCCAAGACCTCCAAATCCCACCCCAGGACCCACAAATCCATCTCCCGACCCCTCAATGACCCTCAAATCCCACCCGAGGAGCCCCAAATCCCCCCCAAATCCCCCTCCCAGCCCCTCCAGGACCCCCAAATCCCCCTTCCAACCCCACCAAGACCCCCAAATCCCCCTCCAAACCCCTCCATCACCCCCAAATCCCCCTCCCAGCCCTCATTGACCCCCAAATCCCCCTCCCAGCCCCTCAGTGCCCCTCAAATCCCCCTCCCAGCCCCTCAGTGCCCCCCAAATCCCCCTCCCAACCCCTCCAAGACCCCCAAATCCCCCTCCCAGCCCCTCAGTGCCCCCCAAATCCCCCTCCCAGCCCCTCAGTGCCCCCCAAATCCCCCTCCCAACCCCTCAATGACCCCCAAATCCCCCTCCCAACCCCTCAATGACCCCCAAATCCCCCTCCCAACTCCTCAATGACCCCCAAATCCCCCTCCAAGACCCCCAAATCCCCCTCCCAGCCCCTCAGTGCCTCCCAAATCCCTCTCCCAACCACTCCATCACCCCCAAATCCACCTCCCAGCCCCTCTATGCCCCCCAAATCCCCCTCCCAACCCTTCAGTGCCCCCCAAATCCCCCTCCCAACCCCTCCCTGACCCCCAAATCCCCCTCCCAGCCCCTCGGTGCCCCCCAAATCCCCCTCCCAACCCCTCCAGGACCCCCCAGTCCCCCCCAGGACCACCTCCCAACCCCTCATTGACCCCCAAATCCCCCTCCCAACCCCTCCATGACCCTCAAATCCCCCTCCATGCCCCCCAAATCCCCCTCCAGGCCCCTCAATGACCCCCAAATCCCACTCAAATCCCCCTCCTAATCCCTCCAGGACCCCCAAATCCCCCTCCCAGCCCCTCTATGACCCCCAAATCCCCCTCCTAATCCCTCCAGGACCCCCAAATCCCCCTCCTAATCCCTCCATCACCCCCAAATCCCCCTCCCAGCCTCTCTATGACCCCCAAATCCCCCTCCCAGCGTCTCTATGACCCCCAAATCCCCCTCCTAATCCCTCCAGGACCCCCAAATCCCCCTTCCAACCCCTCCATCACCCCCAAATCCCCCTCCCAACCCCTCAATGACCCCCAAATCCCCCTCCCAACTCCTCAATGACCCCCAAATCCCCCTCGGTGCCCCCCAAATCCCCCTCCCAGCCCCTGGGTGCCCCCCCAGCCCCCCCCGGCCCACCTCCCCAGGTCTCCATGCTGCAGAGGTTGCTGAGGGCGTGGGCGGCGAAGGGGGCGATGCGGGCCAGGTCGCGGGTCCTCACGCGCGTGGCCAGCAGCGACTGGTGGGCGTCGCGGAACGTGGTGTCGGTGAGAAGGAGCCCCCGGTGCTCCCGCAGCGCCCGAGCGAAGCCCGACGGCCCCTCGCGCTGCAGCACGGCCCGCAGACCCTCGGGGGGGGGCCCTGAGGGGAGCGGGGGGTCACCCAGGGGGACTGGGGGGGCACCCAGGGGCTGCGAGGGGGATTGGGGGGGTTTGGGGGTCCTGGAAGGGGTTGGGAGGGGGATTTGGGGGTCATAGAGGGGCTGGGAGGGGGATTTGGGGGTCATAGAGGGGCTGGGAGGGGGATTTGGGGGTCAGGGAGGGGTTGGGAGGGGGATTTGGGGGTCAGGGAGGGGTTGGGAGGGGGATTTGGGGGTCCTGGAGGGGCTGGGAGGGGGATTTGGGGGTCACAGAGGGGTTGGGAGGGGGATTTGGGGGTCATAGAGGGGCTGGGAGGGGGATTTGGGGGTGATGGAGGGGTTGGGAGGGGGATTTGGGGGGCATGGAGGGGCTGGGAGGGGGATTTGGGGGGCATGGAGGGGCTGGGAGGGGGATTTGGGGGTGATGGAGGGGTTGGGAGGGGGATTTGGGGGGCATGGAGGGGCTGGGAGGGGGATTTGGGGGTCCTGGAGGGGCTGGGAGGGGGATTTGGGGGTCACTGAGGGGTTGGGAGGGGGATTTGGGGGTCCTGGAGGGGCTGGGAGGGGGATTTGGGGGTCACTGAGGGGCTGGGAGGGGGATTTGGGGGTGATGGAGGGGCTGGGAGGGGGATTTGGGGGTGATGGAGGGGTTGGGAGGGGGATTGGGGGGGCATGGAGGGGCTGGGAGGGGGATTTGGGGGTCACAGAAGGGTTGGGAGGGGGATTTGGGGGTCACAGAGGGGTTGGGAGGGGAATTTGGGGGTCCTGGAGAGGCTGGCAGGGGGATTTGGGGGTCCTGGAGGGATTGGGAGGAGAATTTGGGGGGCATGGGGGGGACCTGGGGGGTCACTGGGGGGCTGGGAGGGGGATTTGGGGGTGCTGGGGGGGATCTGGGGTTCCTGGGGAGGACTTAGGGGTCTTAGAGGGGGATTTGGGGGTCCTGGGGGGGGATCTGGGGGTCCCGGGTGTGGATTTGGGGGTCCCGGGGTGGGTTTGGGGGTGCTAGGGGGTGGATTTGGGGGTCCCAGAGTGGGTTTCGGGGTGCTAGGGGGTGGGTTTGGGGGTGCTAGGGGGGGTTTGGGGGTGCCGGAGTGGGTTTGGGGGTGCAGGGGGGGTTTGGGGGTGCAGCAGGGGTTTGGGGGTGCCGGGGGGGGTTTGGGGGTGCAGGGGGGGTTTGGGGGTGCCGGAGTGGGTTTGGGGGTGCAGCAGGGGTTTGGGGGTGCCGGGGGGGGTTTGGGGGTGCGGGGGGGGTTTGGGGGTGCCGGGGTGGGTTTGGGGGTGCAGGGGGGGTTTGGGGGTCTCACCCATGGGCACCGGGGGGGGCGTCGGCTCCACCAGAGCCGCTTTGGCCTTAACGGGGAGGGGGGTGCTGGGGCCGTTCACCATCACGTGACCTGGGGGGGGGGGGGGGGGGGGAGAAAAGAGGGGGGGCTAGGACCCCAAAATCCCATCCGACACCCCAAAATGCCCCCTAGGGACCCCAAAATCCCCTGAGACCCCCAAAATCCCCCCCTAGGGACCCCAATATCCCCCCCAAACCCCCCAATCTCCCCCCTAGGGACCCCAATATCCCCCCCAAAACCCCCTTAGGGACCCCAATATCCCCCCCAAACCCCTCTAGGGACCCCAATATCCCCCCCAAACCCCTCTAGGGACCCCAATATCCCCCCTAGGGACCCCAATATCCCCCCCAAACCCCCCAGTCTCCCCCCTAGGGACCCCAATATCCCCCCCAAACCCCCTTAGGGACCCCAACATCCCCCACAAACCCTTCTAGGGACCCCCAATATCCCCCCCAAACCCCCCAGTCTCCCCCCTAGGGACCCCAATATCCCCCCCAAACCCCCTTAGGGACCCCAACATCCCCTACAAACCCTTCTAGGGACCCCAATATCCCCCCCAAACACCCCCAGGGACCACAATATCCCCCCCAAACCCCTCTAGGGACCCCAATATCCCCCCCAATCCCCCCCAGGGACCCCAAAATCCCCCCCCAAACCCCCTTAGGGACCCCAATGTCCCCCCCAAACCCCTCTAGGGACCCCAATATCCCCCCTAGGGACCCCAATATCCCCCCCAAACCCCCTTAGGGACCCCAACATCCCCCACAAACCCTTCTAGGGACCCCAATATCCCCCCCAAACCCCCCCAGGGACCACAATATCCCCCCCAAGCCCCCCAATCTCTCCCCTAGGGACCCCAATACCCCCCCCCAACCACCCAGGATCCCCCCCAAATCCCCCAATCTCCCCCCTGGGGACCCCAATATCCCCCCCAAACCCACTTAGGGACTCCAATATTCCCCCCAAACCCCTCTAGGGACCCCAATATTCCCCCCAACCACCCCTAGAGACCCCAATATCCCTCCCAAACCCCTCTAGGGACCCCAATATCCCCCCGGGGCCCCCCCAAATCCCAGACCCAGGTAGTGAAGCAGCTTCTGGGCTCGGTTCTGGCCGGGCTGGAGGTTGAAGAGCTCGGGGTTCTCGTCGATGAACTGAGTGTCGGCCGAGCCGCTCAGGAACTGGGGGTGCGCGAGGACGTTCTGCAGGAACGGGATGTTCGTCTGCGCCAGAGGCGCCGTCAGCGTGCGTCGCACGAGGATCTCAAGCAACCACCCCCCCCCAATCCTCGTGCGGCGAACGGGGGGGGCTCGGAGGCCACCTCGGTGGCCTCCGAGCCCCCCCCGTTCATCGCACGAGGATGAGCAGCAGTGCTATGACCCCCTCCTCTATGACCCCCAAGCCTCGTGCGTCGCACCAGAGCCCCCCCAGCCCCTCGTGCGTCGCACCAGGCCCTCCTGTGTTGCACCAGAGCCCCTCGTGCGTGGCCCCAGCGCCCCCCAGCCCCTCGTGCATTGCATCAGAGCCCTTCCAGCCCCTCCTACATTGCACTAGGACCTCCTATATTGCACCAGAGCCCCTCGTGTGTCACACTAGGACCTCGTGCATTGCACCAGAGCCCCTCCAGCACTTCCTATGTTGCACCAGGACCTCCTATATTGCACTAGAGCCCCTCGTGTGTCACACTAGGACCTCGTGCATTGCACCAGAGCCCCTCCAGCCCCTCCTATGTTGCACCAGGACCTCCTGTGTTGCACCAGAGCCCCTTGTGCGTGGCCCCAGCGCCCCCCAGCCCCTCATGCATCGCACCAGAGCCCCTCCAGCCCCTTGTGCATCGCACTAGGACCTCCTGTGTTGCACCAGAGCCCCTTGTGTATCACATTAGGACCTCGTGCATTGCACCAGAGCCCTCCAGCCCCTCCTATGTTGCACCAGGACCTCCTGCATTGCACCAGAGCCCCTCGTGCGTGGCCCCAGCGCCCCCCAGCCCCTCGTGCATCGCACCAGAGCCCCTCCAGCCCCTCCTATGTTGCACCAGAGGCCCTCATGTGTCACACTAGGACCTCGTGCATTGCACCAGAGCCCCTCCAGCACTTCCTATGTTGCACCAGGACCTCCTGTGTTGCACCAGAGCCCCTCGTGCGTGGCCCCAGCGCCCCCCAGCCCCTCGTGCATCGCACCAGAGCCCCTCCAGCCCCTCCCATGTTGCACCAGAGCCCCTTGTGTGTCACACTAGGACCTCATGCATCGCACCAGAGCCCCTCCAGCCCCTCCCATGTTGCACCAGAGGCCCTTGTGTGTCACACTAGGACCTCGTGCCTCGCACCAGAGCCCCTCCAGCCCCTCGTGCATCGCACCAGAGCCCCTCCAGCCCCTCCCATGTTGCACCAGAGGCCCTTGTGTGTCACACTAGGACCTCGTGCATTGCACCAGAGCCCCTCCAGCCCCTCCTATGTTGCACCAGAGGCCCTTGTGTGTCACACTAGGACCTCGTGCATTGCACCAGAGCCCCTCCAGCACTTCCTATGTTGCACCAGGACCTCCTGTGTTGCACCAGAGCCCCTCGTGCGTGGCCCCAGCGCCCCCCAGCCCCTCGTGCATCGCACCAGAGCCCCTCCAGCCCCTCCCATGTTGCACCAGAGGCCCTCGTGTGTCACACTAGGACCTCGTGCATTGCACCAGAGCCCCTCCAGCACTTCCTATGTTGCACCAGGACCTCCTGTGTTGCACCAGAGCCCCTCGTGCGTGGCCCCAGCACCCCCCAGCCCCTCGTGCATCGCACCAGAGCCCCTCCAGCCCCTTGTGCATCACACTAGGACCTCCTGTGTTGCACCAGAGCCCCTCGTGTGTCACACTAGGACCTCGTGCCTCGCACCAGAGCCCCTCCAGCCCCTCGTGCATCGCACCAGAGCCCCTCCAGCCCCTCCTATGTTGCACCAGAGGCCCTCGTGTGTCACACTAGGACCTCGTGCCTTGCACCAGAGCCCCTCCAGCCCCTCGTGCCTCGCACCAGGACCACCTCCACCGCCCCCCAGCCCCTCGTGCGCGGCACGCGGCGCTGACCTTGACGCCGCGGATGCGGAACTCGGCGAGCGCGCGGCGCATCTTGGCGGCGGCGGCCGTCTGGTCGGGCCCGTGCGCCACCACCTTGACGAGCAGCGAGTCGTAGTGCGGGGAGATGAGGGCGCCCTGGAACGCCGACGCCCCGTCCAGCCGGATGCCCATCCCCTCGCCGCTGCGGAACACCTGCCGGCACGCACCGCGGGCACCTCGAGGAGCCACAGGCGCCCACGGGCACCTGCAGCCACCCCAGGGCCACCTCGAGGCACCTACAGCCACCCCACAGCCACCTAGAGCCACCCCAGGGCCACCTAGAGGCACCTACAGCCACCCCAGGGCCACCTATAGGAACCTACAGCCACCCCAGAGCCACCTACAGCCACCCCAGGGCCACCTACAGCCACCCCAGGGCCACCTATAGGAACCTACAGCCACCCCAGAGCCACCTACAGCCACCCCAGGGCCACCTACAGCCACCCCAGGGCCACCTATAGGAACCTACAGCCACCCCAGAGGCACCTGCAGCCACCCCAGGGCCACCTCGAGGCACCTACAGCCACCCCAGGGCCACCTATAGGAACCTACAGCCACCCCACAGCCACCTACAGCCACCCCAGGGCCACCTATAGGAACCTACAGCCACCCCACAGCCACCTACAGCCACCCCAAGGCCACCTACAGGCACCTAGAGGCACCTAGAGCCACCCTGAGGGCACCTAGAGCCACCCTGAGGGCACCTATAGGCACCTACAGCCACCCCAGGGCCACCTAGAGGCACCTACAGCCACCCCAGAGGAACCTAAGGCCACCTATAGGAACCTACAGCCACCCCAGAGGCACCTACAGCCACCCCAGGGCCACCTAGAGGCACCTACAGCCACCCCAGAGCCACCTACAGCCACCCCAGAGCCACCTACAGGAACCTACAGCCACCCCAGAGCCACCTACAGGCACCTAGAGCCAACCCAGAGGCACCTAGAGGCACCTACAGCCACCCTGAGGGCACCTATAGGCACCTAGAGCCACCCCAGAGGCACCTACAGCCACCCCAGGGCCACCTAGAGGCACCTACAGCCACCCCAGAGCCACCTACAGCCACCCCAGGGCCACCTACAGGCACCTACAGGCACCTAGAGCCAACCCAGAGGCACCTAGAGGCACCTACAGCCACCCTGAGGGCACCTATAGGCACCTAGAGCCACCCCAGAGGCACCTACAGCCACCCCAGGGCCACCTCGAGGCACCTACAGCCACCCCAGGGCCACCTAGAGCCACCTAGAGCCACCCTAGAGGCACCTAGAGGCACCCTGAAGGCACCTATAGGCACCTATAGGCACCTAGAGCCAACCCAGAAGCACCTATAGGCACCTTATACTCACCCAGAGGCACCTACAGCCACCCCAGAGGCACCTAGAGGCGGCCTGAAGGCACCTATAGGCACCTAGAGGGACCTAGAGCCACCCCAGAGGCACCTAGAGGCACCTAGAGCCAACCTGAAGGCACCTATAGGCAACTATAGGCACCTAGAGGGACCTAGAGCCACCCTAGAGGCACCCTAGAGGCACCTAGAGGCACCCTGAAGGCACCTATAGGCACCTAGAGCCAACCCAGAAGCACCTATAGGCACCTTATATTCACCCAGAGGCACCTACAGCCACCCCAGAGGCACCTAGAGGCGCCCTGAAGGCACCTATAGGCACCTAGGGCCACCCTAGAGGCACCTATAGGCACCCCAGAGCCACCTGGAGGCACCTAGAGCCACCCCAGAGCCACCTGGAGGAACCTAGAGACACCCCATACCTACCTATAGGCACCTAGAGCCACCCCAGAGCCACCTAGAGCCACCCCAGAGCCACCCTGAAGGCACCTATAGGCACCTAGAGCCAACCCAGAGGCACCTAGAGGCACCTACAGCCACTCTATACCCACCTACAGGCACCTAGAGGCACCTAAAGACACCCTATACCCACCTTGAGGCACCTATAGGCACCTACAGGCACCTACAACCACCCCATAGCTACCTAGAGGCACCTAGAGACACCCCAGAGGCAACTAGAGCCACCCCATAACTACCTATAGGAACTCCAGAGCCACCTACAGGCACCTAGAGCCAACCCAGAGGCACCTAGAGGCACCTACAGCCACCCTGAGGGCCCCTATAGGCACCTAGAGCCAACCTGAAGGCACCTATAGGCAACTATAGGCACCTAGAGGGACCTAGAGCCACCCTAGAGGCACCCTAGAGGCACCTAGAGGCACCTAGAGCCAACCCAGAAGCACCTATAGGCACCTTATATTCACCCAGAGGCACCTACAGCCACCCCAGAGGCACCTAGAGGCACCCTGAAGGCACCTATAGGCACCTAGAGCCACCCCAGAGGCACCTAGAGCCACCCTGAAGGCACCTATAGGCACCTAGGGGCACCTAGAGCCACCCTAGAGGCACCTATAGGCACCTATAGGCACCTATAGGCACCCCAGAGCCACCTGGAGGCACCTAGAGCCACCCCAGAGCCACCTGGAGGAACCTAGAGACACCCCATACCTACCTATAGGCACCTAGAGCCACCCCAGAGCCACCTAGAGCCACCCCAGAGCCACCCTGAAGGCACCTATAGGCACCTAGAGCCAACCCAGAGGCACCTAGAGGCACCTACAGCCACTCTATACCCACCTACAGGCACCTAGATGCACCTAAAGACACCCTATACCCACCTTGAGGCACCTATAGGCACCTACAACCACCCGATAGCTACCTAGAGGCACCTAGAGACACCCCAGAGGCAACTAGAGCCACCCCATAACTACCTATAGGAACTCCAGAGGCACCTATAGGCACCTACAGACACCTAGAGACACCCTAAACCCACCTAGAGGCACCTATAGGCACCTATAGGCACCTACAGCCACCCCATACCCACCTGGAGGCACCTAGAGACACCCCATTGGAACCTAAGGCACCTATAGGCACCTATATCCCCCAAACGGGGGTCCCATGGGGATCCCTAACGGGGTCCCGAGGTGGAACCCCATGAGATCCCCTACGGGGGGTCCCAAAACAAGGTCTCAAGATCTCAAGCAGGATCTCAAGAGGTTCCTGAGGTGGAATTCATGGGATTCCCTAAGAGGGGGTCCCCTGGGGGTCCCATAGGGGTCCCTAAGGGGGTCCTGAGGTGGAACCCCATGGGATCCCCAAAGTGGGGTCCCCAAAACAACGTCTCAAGATCTCAAGCAGGATCTCAATAGGTTCCCGAGGTGGAACTCATGGGATTCCCAAAGTGGGGGGTCTCATGGGGGTCCCTAAGGGGGTCCTGAGGTGGAACCCCATGGGATCCCCAAAGTGGGGGTCCCAAAACAAGATCTCAAGACCTCAAGCAGGATCTCAAGAGGTTCCCGAGGTGGAACCCCCTGGTTTTCCCAAAGAGGGGGTTCCATTGGGGTCCCTAAGGGGGTCCTGAGGTGGAACCTCATGGGATCCCCAAAGTGGGGGGTCCCAAAACAAGATCTCAAGACCTCAAGCAGGATCTCAAGAGGTTCCCGAGGTGGAACTCATGGGATTCCCAAAGTGGGGTCCCCAAAATAAGAGCTCAAGACCTCAAGCAGGATCTCAAGAGGTTCCCGAGGTGGAACTCATGGGATTCCCAAAGTGGGGGGTCTCATGGGGGTCCCTAAGGGGGTCCCGAGGTGGAACCTCATGGGATCCCCAAAGTGGGGGTCCCAAAACAAGTTCTCAAGACCTCAAGCAGGATCTCAAGAGGTTCCCGAGGTGGAACCCCATGGGATCCCCAAAGTGGGGGGTCCCAAAACAAGATCTCAAGACCTCAAGCAGGATCTCAAGAGGTTCCCGAGGTGGAACCCCATGGGATCCCCAAAGTGGGGGTCCCAAAACAAGATCTCAAGACCTCAAGCAGGTTCTCCAGAGGTTCCCGAGGTGGAACTCATGGGATTCCCTAACGGGGGGATCTCAGGAAGGTCCCGAGGTGGCACCCCCGGGTTCCCCTGCAGCCGGGGGGTCCCCGAGGCGGGTTCGGGGGTCACCTCGATGCGGCCGGTGTCGGGCTGGAAGCCGCGCGCGGGGTCCTCGGTGGTGACGCGGCACTGGATGGCGCAGCCGTTGACGCGGATGCTCTCCTGCCGCAGCCCCAGCTCCCGCAGAGACTTCCCCGACGCCACCTGCAGCTGCGCCTGCACCAGGTCCACGCTGCACGGGGGACCCCGAGTTTTCAGGGGGACCCCGAGTTTTGAAGTGGAGGGGGGGGATTTGGGGGTTCAGAGCATCCCGCATCCCACCAGGGACCAGAACCGTCCCATAACCCCCAACCCAAAAGGGGTTTTGGGGAGACCCAGGAGGTTTTGGGGTGACCCAGGACTGATAGGGGTATCCCAGGGGTTTGGGGGACCCTGATTTTTGGGGGGGAACCCCGGTTTTTGGGGGAGAATTCAGGGATTTTGGGGTTCAGAGCATCCCGCATCCCACCAGGGACCAGAACCGTCCCGTAACCCCCAACCCAAAAGGGGTTTTGGGGAGACCCAGGAGGTTTTGGGGTGACCCAGGACTGATAGGGGGATCCCAGGGGTTTGGGGGACCCTGATTTCTGGGGGGGACCCCGGTTTTTGGGGGAGAATTCAGGGATTTTGGGGTTCAGAGCATCCCGCATCCCACCAGGGACCAGAACCATCCCGTAACCCCCAACCCAAAAGGGGTTTTGGGGAGACCCAGGGGTTGGGGGGTACCCCGAATTTTTTGGGGGGACCCTGGGAGTTTGGGGGACCCCGATTTTTGGGGGGGACCCCGATTTTTAGGGGAGAATCCAAGGTTTTTGAGGTTCAGAGCATCCTGCATCCCTCCAAAGAGCCCAAAGCATCCTCCAACCCCAGAGACCCAGGAGGGGGGGGGGGGGGGTGTTAGGGGTTTTGGGGGCCCCCCAAGATTTTGGGGGTCCCCTCAGAGGATTTTTGGGGTCCCCCCCGAGGGTTTTGGGGGTTCCCCAACTCACTCCGTGATCTCCTCGGTCACCGTGTGCTCCACCTGGAGCCGCGAGTTGACTTCGATGAAGTAGTAGTCGCCGCCTTGATCCACCAGGAACTCCACGGTCCCCGCGTTCTCGTAGCCCACCTGAGCCCCCCAAAACCTCAGCGAGGGGTCCCCAAAACTCCGAGGGGCACCCCAAAACCTCTAGGGACACCCCCAAACCCCTAGGAGCCCCCCCAAACCCATGGGGACCCCCCCCCAAAGCTCTTGCATCTCCCACCCAACTCCTCCAAGACCTGGATCTTCTCCAACCCCCGGGGACCCCCTAAATTTTGGGGTCCCCCCTAAATTTCGGGGTCCCCCTCCGATTCCCGATGCCCTCAAACACCTGGGTCCCCCCAAAACCCCTTGGGGCCCCCCAAAACCCCTGGGGTCCCCCCCCATTAACCCCTCATTGCCCCCAGATGGCATCAAAGCCTGGTTCTCGCTGCAAGCTCTGGGTCCTCCCAAACCTCTGGGTCCCCCCCAGATTTCGGGGTCCCCCCCAAATTTTGGGGTTCCCCTCCAATTCCCGATGCCCTCAAACTTCTGAGTCCCCCCCATTAACCCCTCGTTGCCCCCAGATGACATCAAAGCCTGGTTCTCGCTGCAAACTCCGGGTCCTCCTAGACCTCTAGGTTCCTCCTAAAGTTTTGGGGTGTCCCCCAACCCCAAAATTTCGGGGTCCCCCTCAAATTTGGGGGTGCAGGACCTGCTGGGCGAGGCGGACGGCGTCCTGGGCGAGGCGGGCGCGGAGGTCGGGGTGCAGGCGAGCGGCCGGGGCGATCTCCACCACCTTCTGGTGGCGACGCTGGATGGAGCAGTCGCGCTCGTAGAGGTGGACGACGTCCCCGTGTTGGTCCCCTGAGAGGGAAAAGGGGGTGAGGGCACCCCGAAAAGGGGACGAGCACCCCAAAAAATGGGATGGGGACCCCAAAAAATGGGATGGGGGCCCCAAAAAATGGGATGGGGGCCCCAAAAAGGGACCCAGACGCCTTCACGTCACCAAAAAGGGACCAAGAAATGGGACCCAAAGCTCAGGGCACCCCAAAAAGGGGCTGAGCACCCCAAAAAAGGGGCCCAAGCACCCCAAAAATGGGACGAGCACCCCAAAAAATGGGATGGGGACCTCAAAAAATGGGATGGGGGCCCCAAAAAATGGGATGGGGGCCCCAAAAAGGGACCCAGACACCTTCACGTCACCAAAAAGGGACCAAGAAATGGGACCCAGAGCTCAGGGCACCCCAAAAAGGGGCTGAGCACCCCAAAAAAGGGACCCAAGCACCCCAAAAATGGGATGAGCACCCCAAAAAATGGGATGGGGACCTCAAAAAGTGGGGTGGGGACCCCAAAAAGGGACCCAGACACCTTCACGACACCAGAAAGGGACCCAGGGACCCAGAAATGGGACCCAAAGCTCAGGGCACCCCAAAATGAGACCCAAGCACCCCAAAAAAGGGACCCAAGCACCCCAAAAATGGGATGAGCACCCCAAAAAGACCCTGGGACCCCCTTAAATTCCCCCAAACATCCCCAAATCCCCCTCCAAAGACCCAGGGACCCCCAAAAAGCCCCCCAGGACCCCCCAAAATCCCCCTCCAAAGACCCAGGAACCCCCCAAAAGCCCCCCAGGACCCCCAAAATCCCTCTCCAAAGACCCAGGGATCCCCCAAAAGCCCCCAGGACCCCCCAAATCCCCCTCCAAAGACCCAGGGACCCCCCAAAAGCCCCCCAGGACCCCCCAAATCCCTCTCCAAAGACCCAGGGCCCCCCCAAAAGACCCAGGGCCCCCCCAAAATCCCGTACCCAGGATCTGGACCTCGATGTGTCGGGGCCGCTCGATGAACTTCTCAACGAAGAGGTCCCCGTTGCCGAAGGCGGCCAAGGCCTCCGAGGAGGCGCGCGAGAAACTCTCCTCCAGCTCCTGCCCCCCAGGACACCCCAAAAAAATGAGGGGACCCCCCAAAAATACCGGGGTCCCCCCCAAATCCCTCTCCAAGGCTTCCAAGGAGGAGCTTGAGAAGCTCTTCAGCTCCTGGGATGGGGAACCCAAGGGTGCCCCCCAACATCTGGGGCTCCCCGATATCTGGGACCCCCCCTCAAAGATTGGGGGACCCCTCAAATGTCTAAGGGGCCCCTCAAATCAAATTCGGGCCCCCAAAAATGCTGGGGACCCCCAAAAATCCCTCTCCAAGGCTTCCAAGGAGGAGCTTGAGGAGTTCTCCTCCAGCTCCTGGGATGGGGAACCCATGGGTGCCCCCCAACATCTGGGGCTCCCCAAACATCTGGGACCCCCCTCAAAGATCGGGGGACCCCCTCAAATGTCTAAGAGGCCCCTCAAATCAAATGGGGACCCCCAAAAATGCTGGGGAACCCCAAAAATCCCTCCCCAAGGCTTCCAAGGAGGAGCTTGAGAAGCTCTTCAGCTCCTACAATGGGGACCCCATGGGTGCCCCCCAACATCTGGGGCTCCCCAAACATCTGGGACCCCCCCTCAAACATTGGGGGACCCCAAACCCACTGGGGGGACCCCTCAAATCACTAGGGGGGGTGTCCAATGGATTTGGGGGGGGTCCTATGGAAGTGGGGGGGGACCCAATGGAGTTGGGGGGGGGGTCCTATGGAATTAAGGGGGTCCCATGGAATTGGGGGGGGTCCCATGGAATTGGAAGGGTTCCTATGGGATTGCGGGGTGTCCTATAGGATTGGGGGGTATCCTATGGAATTAGGGGGGGATCCTATAGAATTAGGGGGTCGATCCTATGGGATTGGGGGGCGTCCTATGGAATTGGGGGGTGTCTTATAGGATTGGGGGGTGTCCTATGGAATTAGGGGGGGATCTTATAGGATTGGGGGGTGTCCTATGGAATTAGGGGGGGGATCTTATGGAACTGGGGGGGGATCCTATGGAATTGGGGGGGTCCTATGGAATTGGGGGGTGTCCTATGGAATTAGGGGGGTGATCCTATGGAATTGGAAGGGTTCCTATGGGATTGGGGGGTGTCCTATGGAATTGGGGGTGTCCCATGGAATTGAGGGGGGTCTTATGGAATTAGGGGGGGGATCTTATGGAACTGGGGGGGGGATCCTATGGAATTGGGGGGTCCTATGGAATTGGGGGGTGTCCTATGGAATTAGGGGGGTGATCCTATGGAATTGGAAAGGTTCCTATGGAATTGGAAGGGTTCCTATGGGATTGGGGGGTGTCCTATGGTATTGAGGGGGGTCTTATGGAATTGGGGGGGGTCCTATGGAATTAGGGGTGGGATCCTATGGAATTGGGAGGGTTCCAATGGGATTGGGGGGGTCCTATGGAATTAGGGGGGGATCCTATGGAATTGGGGGGTGTCCTATGGAATTAAAAGGGGGGGTCCAATGGGTTGGGGGGGTTCTGTGGAATTAGAGGGGGTGTCCTATGGAATTGGGGGTGTCCTATGGAACTTGGGGGGGGGGTGTCCCATGGGTTTGGGGGGGTTCCTATGGATTTGGGGGGGGTTCCTATGGATTTGGGGGGGGTCCTACAGAATTTGGGGGGTCCCTATGGAATTTGGGGGGGAGGGGGGGTACCTGGGGGGCCCTGACGACCCTCATGCCGCGTCCCCCCCCCTCCGTGAGCGGCTTTGAGGATGACGGGGAACCCGACGCGGGCCGCGAAGTCCTGCGCCTCGGCCACCACCGACACCGGAGACGGCGTCCCCGGCACCACCGGCACCCCTGGGGGGGGCACGCACCGTCACCCCCCCGCACCCCAAAACCCAGCCCCCCAAAACCCAAAAAACCCCAAAAAAACAGACCCAGGGAGCCCCAAAAGCCCCAAAAATAGACCCAGAGACCCCCAAAAAACCCCAAAAAACAGACCCAGGGACCCCTCCCCGGCACCCCTGGGGGGGGGCAGGCACCGTCACCCCCCCGCACCCCAAAATCCAGGACCCCAAAACCCAAAAAAAACAGACTCGGGGCTCCAAAAAGCCCCAAAAATAGACCCAGGAACCCCCAGACCCCCCAAATAACCCCATAGCCCCCCCAAATAACCCCATAGCCCCCCGAAATGACACCCTAACCCCCCATAGCCCCCCCAAATAACCCCATAGCCCCCCCAAAGGACACCCTAACCCCCCATAGCCCCCCCAAATAACCCCATAGCCCCCCTAAATAACCCCATAGCCCGCCAAATAACCCCATAGCCCCCCAAAAATAACCCCGTAGCCCCCCCAAATAACCCCATGACCCCCCAAATGTCACCCTAACCCCCTATAGCCCCCCCAATAACCCCATAGCCCCCCCAAATGACCCCATAGCCCCCCCAAATGACCCCATAGCCCCACCATAGCCCCCAAAAATAACCCCGTAGCCCCCCAAATAACCCCATAACCCCCCCAATAACCCCATAGCCCCCTATAGCCCCCCCAAATAACCCCATAGCCCCCCCAATAACCCCATAGCCCCCTATAGCCCCCCCAAATAACCCCATAGCCCCCCCAATAACCCCATAGCCCCCTATAGCCCTCCCAAATAACCCCATAGCCCCCCCAAATAACCCCATAGCCCCCTATAGCCCCCCCAAATAACCCCATAGCCCCCCCAAATAACCCCGTAGCCCCCTATAGCCCCCCCAAATAACCCCATAGCCCCCCCAAATAACCCCATAGCCCCCTATAGTCCCCCTAAATAACCCCATAGCCCCCCCAAATAACCCCATAGCCCCCCCAAATAACCCCATAGCCCCCTATAGTCCCCCCAAATAACCCCATAGTCCCCCCAAATAACCCCACAGCCCCCCGAAATAACCCCATAGCCCCCTATAGCCCCCCCAAATAACCCCATAGCCCCCCCAAATAACCCCATAGCCCCCCACAGCCCCCCCAAATGACCCCATAGCCCCCCCTAGCCCCCCCCAATAACCCCGTAGCCCCCCCCGCCCCCCCTAACCGGCAGCCAGGGCGATGCCGCGCGCCTCCACTTTGTCCCCCATCTTGCGGACGACGTCGGGGGGGGGCCCCACGAAGCGCACCCCCGCGTCCAGGCAGGCCTGCGCGAAGTCCGCTCGCTCCGACAGGAACCCGTAGCCGGGGTGGATGGCGTCCACCTCATTTTCCTGGGGGGGGGGGGGGGACACAGACATGGGGGTCATGAAGCGGGGAGGGGGGACACGGCACCCCAAAACCCCCCCCTGAGCTCCATAAAGGGGATCGAGGGGGGCATCAGACCCCAATAAGGGAATACGGGACATCTAGACCCCCCCAATAAAGGAGCTAGGGGGGCACGGGAGCCCCAGACCCCCTGATAAAGGAGCCAGGGGACCCCCAGACCCCCCCAAATGGGACCCGGGGGGGGCATGGGACCCCCAGAACCCCAATAAAGGAGATAGGGGACCCCAAGACCCCTCCAAATGGGACCCAGGGGGGGCACGGGACCCCCAGAACCCCAAATAAAGGAGCTAGGGGACCCCCAGACCCCCCAATACAGGAGATAGGGGACCCCCAGACCCCCCCAAGCAAGACCTGGGGGGCATGGGACCCCCATATTCCCCAATAGAGGAGATAGAAGACACCCAGACCCCCAAATAGAGGAGATAGGGGACCCCCAGACCCCCCCAATAAAGGAGCTGGGGGACCCCCAGACCCCCCCAGCCCCCCCTATAGGGGACCCAACTGCGTCCCCCGCCCCAAATATCCCCCCCTAGGGGACTCAGATGTCTCCATCTCCCCCCTAGGTGTCCCAGGTGCCCCCAGGTGTGCCCTCAGGTGCGCCAGGTGTCCCCAGGCCCCCCCATAGGGGACCCAGATGTCCCCCTAGGTGCCCCAGGTGTGTCCAGCTGTCCTTCCAGGTGCCCCAGGTGCCCCCACGCCCCCCCATAGGGGACCCAGCTGTCCCCATAGGTGCCCCAGGTGCCTCCAGGTGTGCCCCCAGGTGTGCCAGGTGTCCCCAGGCCCCCCCATAGGGGACCCAGCTGTCCCCAAGCCCCTCCATAGGGGCCCCAGCTGTCCCCATAGGTGCCCCAGGTGCGCCCCCAGGTGCCCCCAGGTGCCCCCAGGTGTGCCCAGGCCCCCTCATAGGGGACCCAGGTGCCCCCAGGCCCCCCCATAGGGGCCCCAGCTGTCCCCATAGGTGCCCCAGGAGTGCCCAGGTGTGCCAGGTGTCCCCAGGCCCCCCCATAGGGGACCCAGATGTCCCCAGGTATGTCCAGCTGTCCCCCCAGGTGTCCCCAGGCCCCCCCATAGGGGCCCCAGCTGTCCCCATAGGTGCCCCAGGTGTGCCCCCAGGTGTGCCAGGTGTCCCCAGGCCCCCCCATAGGGGCCCCAGCTGTCCCCATAGGTGCCCAGGTGCGCCCAGGTGTGCCCCCAGGTGTGCCAGGTGTCCCCAGGCCCCCCATAGGGGACCCAGCTGTCCCCAAGCCCCTCCATAGGGGCCCCAGCTGTCCCCATAGGTGCCCCAGGTGCGCCCCCAGGTGCCCCCAGGTGCCCCCAGGTGTGCCCAGGCCCCCTCATAGGGGACCCAGCTGTCCCCAGGCCCCCCCATAGGGGCCCCAGCTGTCCCCATAGGTGCCCCAGGAGTGCCCAGGTGTGCCCCCAGGTGTGCCAGGTGTCCCCAGGCCCCCCCATAGGGGACCCAGATGTCCCCAGGTATGTCCAGCTGTCCCCCCAGGTGCCCCCAGGCCCCCCCATAGGGGACCCAGCTGTCCTCATAGGTGCCCAGGTGTGCCCAGGTGTGCCCCCAGGTGCCCCCAGGTGTGCCCAGGCCCCCTCATAGGGGACCCAGCTGTCCCCAGGCCCCCCCATCGGGGACCCAGCTGTCCCCATAGGTGCCCCAGGTGCGCCCCCAGGTGTGCCCAGGTGCGCCCAGGTGTGCCCCCAGGTGTGCCAGGTGTCCCCAGGCCCCCCCATAGGGGCCCCAGCTGTCCCCATAGGTGCCCCAGGTGTGCCCCCAGGTGTGCCAGGTGTCCCCAGGCCCCCCCATAGGGGCCCCAGCTGTCCCCATAGGTGCCCAGGTGCGCCCAGGTGTGCCCCCAGGTGTGCCAGGTGTCCCCAGGCCCCCCCATAGGGGAGCCAGCTGTCCCCATAGGTGCCCCAGGTGCCTCCAGGTGTGCCCCCAGGTGTGCCAGGTGTCCCCAGGCCCCCCCATAGGGGACCCAGCTGTCCCCAAGCCCCCCCATAGCGGCCCCAGCTGTCCCCATAGGTGCCCCAGGTGCGCCCCCAGGTGCCCCCAGGTGCCCCCAGGTGTGCCCAGGCCCCCTCATAGGGGACCCAGGTGCCCCCAGGCCCCCCCATAGGGGCCCCAGCTGTCCCCATAGGTGCCCCAGGAGTGCCCAGGTGTGCCCCCAGGTGTGCCAGGTGTCCCCAGGCCCCCCCATAGGGGACCCAGATGTCCCCAGGTATGTCCAGCTGTCCCCCCAGGTGTCCCCAGGCCCCCCCATAGGGGCCCCAGCTGTCCCCATAGGTGCCCCAGGTGTGCCCCCAGGTGTGCCAGGTGTCCCCAGGCCCCCCCATAGGGGCCCCAGCTGTCCCCATAGGTGCCCCAGGTGTGCCCCCAGGTGTGCCAGGTGTCCCCAGGCCCCCCATAGGGGACCCAGCTGTCCCCAGGCCCCCCCATAGGGGCCCCAGCTGTCCCCATAGGTGCCCCAGGTGTGCCCAGGTGCGCCCCCAGGTGCGCCCCCAGGTGCGCCCCCAGGTGTGCCCAGGTGTGCCCAGGTGTGCCCCCAGGCGCCCCCGTACCTGTGCGACGCGGATGATGTCGGGGATGTGCAGGTAGGCCTGGACGGGGGGCAGCCCCCGCCCCACCAGGTAGGCCTCGTCCGCCTTCTGCCGGTGCATCTGCCCCGTGTCCTGCTCCGAGTAGACGGCGACCGTGCGGATGCCCAGCTCCGTGCACGCCCGGAACACGCGGATGGCGATCTCACCTGGGGACACGGCCACACCTCAGCGACACCGGGACACCCCAGCCCATGGGGACACCTGGGGACACCCCATCCCATAGGGACATGGGGACACAGGGACACCCAGGGACATGGGGACACCCAGGGACACCCCATCCCATGGGGACACGGGGACACCTCAGGGACACGGGGACACCTGGGGACGCCCCAGCCCATGGGGACACCCCAGCCCATGGGGACACCTGGGGACACCCCATCCCACAGGGACATGGGGACACAGGGACACCCCATCCCATAGGGACATGGGGACACCCCATCCCATAGGGACACCCGGGGACACTCCATCCCATAGGGACACCCGGGGACACCCCATCCCATGGGGACACCAGGGGACACCCCATCCCATGGGGACATGGGGACACCCCATCCCGTAGGGACACGTCAGGGACACCCCATCCCATAGGGACATGGGGACACCCGGGGACATGGGGACACAGGGACACCCAGGGACAGGGGGACACCTCAGGACACCCCATGTCAGAGGGACATGGGGACATCCAGGGACAGGGGGACATCCCATCCCATAGGGACATGGGGACATCCAGGGACATGGGGACACCCGGGGACAGGGGGACATTCAGGGACAGGGGGACACCTGGGGACAGGGGGACACCTTGGGTTGGAAGGGGACATGGGGACATGGGGGGGACAATGGGAACATGGGGGGACATGGGGACAACCTGGCTTGGAGGGGGACATGGGGGGGGCTATGGGGACAACCAGGAATATGGGGGGGGGGGTGAGGAACCCAGAGGGGACCCAGAGGGGACCCTGGGGGGACCCTGGGGGTGGGGACAAGGGGACCCGGGGGGGGGGTGACAAGGGGACCCGGGGGGGGGAGGGGACACTCACCCCTGTTGGCCACCAGGACCTTGCGGATGGGCCGGTAGCTGACGGGGCGCCGGGGCCCGGGGGGGCCTCGCAGCAACCGCCCCCCCAGCAGAACCCGGGACCCCCGGGGCACCCACAGCTGGAACATCTGCGGGAGGAGGGGGGGGCACAACCCTATAGCAGCCAGCAGAGAATCCACCAACCACCCCCCCCCCCGCACAACCCTATAGGAGTCAGCGGAGAATCCACCAACACATCCCCCCCCCCCCGCCTTGCACAACCCTATAGCAGCCAGCGGAGAATCCACCAACCACCCCCCCCCCCGCACAACCCTATAGCAGCCAGCGGAGAGTCCACCAACCCCCCTTGCACAACCCTATAGGAGCCAGCGGAGAATCCCCCCCCCCGCACAACCCTATAGGAGCCAGCGGAGAATCCACCAACCCGCCTTGCACAACCCTATAGGAGCCAGCGGAGAATCCACCAACCCGCCTTGCACAACCCTATAGGAGCCAGCGGAGAATCCCCTCCTTGCACAACCCTATAGGAGCCAGCGGAGAATCCCCTCCTTGCACAACCCTATAGGAGCCAGCGGAGAATCCCCCCTCCCCGGTGCCCTTTGCCCCCCCTCCCCCCTCTTGCCCTTTCCCCCAGTGACCCCTGACCCCCTCTCCCCCTCACCCCCCTTGCACGAGCCCCTCTTGCACTAGCACCTTCGCACGAGCCCCTCTCGCACGAGCAGCCCTCGCACGAGCAGCCCTCGCACGAGTACCTTTGCACGAGCCCCTCTCGCACAAGTACCTTTGCACGAGCCCCTCTCGCACGAGCAGCCCTCGCACGAGCCCCTCTTGCACAAGCACCTTTGCACAAGCCCCTGTCACACAAGCCCCCCTTGCATGAGCCCCTCTCGCACGAGCAGCCCTTGCATGAGCCCCTCTTGCACTAGCACCTTTGCACAAGCCCCTGTCACACGAGCCCCTCTCGCACGAGCAGCCCTTGCATGAGCTGCTCTTGCACTAACACCTTTGCACAAGCCCCTCTTGCATGAGCTCCTCTCACACAAGCAGCCTTTCCACGAGCCCCTCTTGCACAAGTACCTTTGCCTGAGCACCTCTCACACGAGCAGCCCTTGCACGAGCCCCTCTCACACAATAACCTTTGCATGAGCCCCTCTTGCACAAGCAGCCCTTGCACAAGGAGCCTTTGCACAAGCTCCTCTTGCATGAGAACCTTTGCACAAGGAGCCCTTGCACAAGCCCCTCTTGCACGAGTAGCTTTGCCTGAGCGCCTCTGACATGAGCCCCTCTCGCACGAGCCCCCCTCACACGAGCAGCCCTTACACAAGTCCCTCCTGCACCAGCCCCTCTTGCACGAGTAACTTTGCACAAGCCCCTCTCGCACGAGCAGCCCTTGCACGAGCCCCTCTCGCACGAGCAGCCCTTGCACAAGCAGCCCTCGCACGAGCCCCTCTTGCACGAGTACCTTTGCACGAGCAGCCCTTGCACGAGCCCCTGTGGCACGAGCCCCTGTGGCACGAGCCCCCCTGGCCCTGACCCGCTGCGGCCGGGCCTCGCACGCCCTCGCACGCCCTCGCACGCCGGCCCCGGTGAATCATTCACCCGGGGGGGGGGGGTGTCGCTCAAAGTCCAGGTGACCCCACACGGCCCCTATGGATCCATACTGGGAGCACTGGGCTGGACTGGGGGGTGATCTATAGGGGGTCCCAGGCCCTATAGGAGACCCCAACCCCTATACGGGTTAATGGGGGGGGTGTTGATCCCTATGGGGGGGGTAAAGTCTATAGGGGGTTGGTCTATAGGGGGTCCCAGGCCCTATAGGAGACCCCAACCCCTATAGGAGTTAATGGGGGGGGGGGTTGACCCCTATAGAGGGGGTAAAGTCTATAGGGGGTTGGTCTATAGAGGGTCCCAGGCCCTATAGGAGACCCCAAGCCCTATAGGGGTTAATGAGAGGGGGGGGTTGACCCCTATAAAGGGGGGTAAAGTCTATAGGGGGTTGGTCTATAGGGGGTCCCAGGCCCTATAGGGGCTGATAGGGGGGATTTGGCCACTACAGGGGGGGCAAAGTCTATAGGGGGTTGGTCTATAGGGGGTCCCAGGCCCTATAGGAGACCCCAACCCCTATAGGAGTTAATGGGGGGGGGGGTTGACCCCTATAGAGGGGGTAAAGTCTATAGGGGGTTGGTCTATAGGGGGTCCCGGGCCCTATAGGAGACCCCAACCCCTATACGGGTTAATGGGGGGGGTGTTGATCCCTATGGGGGGGGTAAAGTCTATAGGGGGTTGGTCTATAGGGGGTCCCAGGCCCTATAGGGGCTGATAGGGGGGATTTGGCCACTACAGGGGGGAAAAGTCTATAGGGGGTTGGTCTATAGGGGGTCCCGGGCCCTATAGGAGACCCCAAGCCCTATAGGAGTTGATGGAAGGGAGGTTGACCCCTATAGAGGGGGTAAAGTCTATAGGGGGTTGGTCTATAGGGGGTCCCAGGCCCTATAGGAGACGTCAACCCCTATACGGGTTAATGGGGGGGGTGTTGATCCCTATGGGGGGGGTAAAGTCTATAGGGGGTTGGTCTATAGGGGGTCCCAGGCCCTATAGGGGCTGATAGGGGGGATTTGGCCACTACAGGGGGGGCAAAGTCTATAGGGGGTCGGTCTATAGGGGGTCCCGGGCCCTATAGGAGACCCCAAGCCCCATAGGAGTTAATGGGGGGGGGGTTGACCCCTATAAAGGGGGGTAAAGTCTATAGGGGGTTGGTCTATAGGGGGTCCCAGGCCCTATAGGGGCTGATAGGGGGGATTTGGCCACTACAGGGGGGGCAAAGTCTATAGGGGGTTGGTCTATAGGGGGTCCCAGGCCCTATAGGAGACCCCAACACCTATAGGAGTTAATGGAAGGGGGGTTGACCCCTATAAAGGGGGGTAAAGTCTATAGGGGATTGGTCTATAGGGGGTCCCGGGCCCTATAGGAGACCCCAAGCCCTATAGGAGTTAATGGGGGGGGGGGTTGACCCCTATAAAGGGGGGTAAAGTCTATAGAAGGTTGGTTTATAGGGGGTCACGGGCCCTATAGGAGACCCCAAGCCCTACAGGGGTTAATGGGGGGGAGTTTGACCCCTATAGAAGGGGTAAAGTCTATAGCGGGTTGGTCTATAGGGGGTCCCAGGCCCTATAGGGGCTGATAGGGGGATTTGGTCACTATAGAGGGGGCAAAGTCTATAGGGGGTTGGTCTATAGAGGGTCCCGGGTCCTATAGGGGCTGATAGGAGGGATTTGGCCACTACAGGGGGGGCAAAGTCTATAGGGGGTTGGTCTATAGGGGGTCCCGGGCCCTATAGGGGCTGATAGAGGGGACTTGGCCCCTATAGGGGGGCCCAAGCCTGTAGGGGGCAGCTCTATAAGGGGTCCCAGCCCCTACAGAGATCCCAAAGTTATTGGGGGGGGGGGTAATCACGTGACTCCCAGCCCCTATAGCGGGTCCCTCTATAGCGGGGAGGGGGAGATCACGTGGGTCAGGCCGGAGGAGTGGGGGGCGGGGTCACGTGCTCCCGGCGTCACGTGGTTTCCCGGTTCTTCCCCCCCCCCCCCCCCCCCCTCTTTCCCCACTCACCGCTCCGGCGATCGCGGCCGCCGCTTCCCCCTCCCCCCCCCCACCCCCCGGCAACCCCCTCAGGCCCCGCCCCCCCGTGAGCGCGCGCGCGCGCCCCCGCTGGCCACGCCCCCCTCCTCCTTGGCCACGCCCCCTCCTCCCTCCCCATTGGCCGCGCCCACCGGGTTCCCGCTTCCCGATTGGCTCCGCGCGCCGACGCCCCCCGCGTTCCCATTGGCTGGAGAGGGAGGCCACGCCCATCGATAAAGCCACGCCCCCATCGCGAAATCTGCGCTGTGTTGTGGGGCGTGGCCTACGAAGGGGGCGTGGTCACAGAGGGCGCGGCCACGTGACCGCCGTGGGGCCATAACGGGCTTCTCCCCGCCTTAGAGGTAGCCCATTCAACCCATCCAAGAAGCGCAGCCCCCTACCCCAGCTAGGGGGCACCCTATAGGCCACACAGGCCTACAGAGAGCACCCTATAGGCCGCGCGGACCTATAGGGGCACCTCCCAGCTCCTCGGCCCCGATAGGCGCCGCCTCGCGCCCTGCGGAGACCGCGGCAGCGCTGGGAGGTGTCAGGACTACAACTCCCATCAGCGACCGCGCGCGGGGAGCGCCATGGCGCTGCCGCGCATGCGCAGCCGCGCGGGGGCTGCGGCGAGGGGGCGGGGCGGAGGGCCGCTGCGCTTTGCGCATGCGCAGCTCCCCGAGTCCCGCCCCCTCTTCCTCTTTGCGCATGCGCAATTCTCAAACCACGCCCCCAGTGCGGTCTCTTGCGTTCTGCGCATGCGCATAGCGCAAGCCGCGCCCCCGAAGCCACGCCCCCTCGCGCGCACGCCCCCTTCCCGCGCCGCGGCTCCGCGCATGCGCAGTCGCTCGGGGGCCGCCGCTCCGACCGGTCGCGCCTCCTCGGGGCTTCGCGCTCGCAGCCATGGCCGAGCCCGCCCTGCAGGCCCCCTGCGTCTCTTCCTCCTCCTCCTCCTCCTCCTCCGCCTCTCCGGGGCAGCCCCAGGCCGGGGGCTGCGGGGGAGGCGCGGGCTCCGCCTCCTGCGCCGGTAAATGGGGCGGGGGGGGGGGGGGGGAGGTGGGAGAGAGGCCTCTGGGGGGAGATCTGGGGGGCAGGAGCCTTTGGGGGGGAAGGTAGAGGGGCGAGGGGCAGGGTCTGTGGGGCAGAAGCCTTTGGGGGGGAGATCTGGGGGGCAGAGACTGAGAATTGGGGGGCAGAGACCGAGATCTGTGGGGCAGGAGCCTTTGAGGGGGAGATAGAGGGGTGAGGGGCAGGATCTGTGGGGCAGAAGCCTGTGAGGGGAGATCTGGGGGGCAGGAGCCTTTGAGGGGGAGATAGAGGGGTAAGGGGCAGGATCTGTGGGGCAGAAGCCTGTGAGGGGAGATCTGTGGGGCGGAGAGGGAGATCTGGGGGGCAGAGACTGAGATTTGGGGGGCAGAGACCGAGATCTGTGGGGCAGGAGCCTTTGGGGGGGGAGATAAAGGGGTGAGGGACAGGATCTGTGGGGCAGAAGCCTGTGAGGGGAGGTCTGTGGGGCGGAGAGGGAGATCTGGGGGGCAGAGACTGAGATTTGGGGGGCAGAGACCGAGAACTGTGGGGCAGAAGCCTTTGGGGGGGAGATTTGGGGGGCAGAGACTGAGAATTGGGGGGCAGAGACCGAGATCTGTGGGGCAGGAGCCTTTGAGGGGGAGATAGAGGGGTGAGGGGCAGGATCTGTGGGGCAGAAGCCTGTGAGGGGAGATCTGGGGGGCAGGAGCCTTTGAGGGGGAGATAGAGGGGTGAGGGGCAGGATCTGTGGGGCAGAGGCCTTTGGGGGGAGATTTGGGGGGCAGAGACCGAGATCTGGGGGGCAGAGTGGGAGATCTGGGGGGCAGAGGGTGAGATCTAGGGTGGGAAGGGCCATGTGGGGGGCAGGAGCCTTTGGGGGGGAGATTTGGGGGGCAGAGAGCGAGATCTGAGGGGCAGAGGGGGAGATCTGGGGGGGCAGAGCCATTTGGGGGGCAGATCAGTGGGGCAGAAGCCTTTGGGGGGCAGATCTGTGGGGCTGTTCCGTCCGATTTTGGGGGCTCCCCCCCATTCTGGGGGTGACTCCCCCCCCCCCCCCCCCGTGGATTTTACTCAAAACCCTGTGATTTCACCCCAAAAACCTTTTAAATTCCCCCCAAGCATCCTCCTCAGCCCCAAAAATTCTGGGGTTTTGCCCCAAATAGCAGCAGACGGGGGAGATTTGGTGAAAAATGCGGTAAAACCCCCCCAGATTTGATAAAAAATGGGGTAAAACCCCCAGATTTGATCAAAAATGGGATAAAATCTCCTAGATTTGATAAAAAAATGAGGTAACCCCCCCCAGATTTGATCAAAAATGGGGTAAACCCCCCAGACTTGATGAGAAATGGGGTAACCCCCCCAGATTTGATAAAAAATGGGGTAAAATCCACCAAATCTGATCAAAAATGGGATAAAATCCACCAAATTTGATCAAAAATGAGGTAAAATCCCCCAGATTTGATAAAAAATGGGGTAAAACTCCCCAGATTTGAGAAAAAATGGAATTTCTGGCTGGGGTGGGGGGCATGCTTACACCCCAAAAAGGAGAAATGAGTGAATTTCCCCTCAAAAAAAGACCCCAACCCCCCACTTTTTGGGGAAAGGGGGTGATAACGATCCGAACCCCACAATCTACGACCCCTTTTTGGGGTCCCAATTCCTGCAGAGACGGGTTTTCTGAATTTGGGGTCCCCCCCCAAAAAAAAATCCACATTTTGAGCCTGTTTGGAAGGCGAAGATTCAACCAGCGGCGCCGAGTTGGGGGGGTTTCACCCCCAAAATCCCATCAGAGGCAGCGAAATGAAGCCCCCCCGGGCCAAGTGAACTCCCCCTTTCAATTTTGGGGGGCCCCAGAGTTTTGGGGGCCCCCCCAGGTCTCACCCCTCTGTCTTCTCTTCCAGATCCCCCCGTTTCCTCCTCCTCTTCCCAGCTTGTTTCTCTCTTTCCGGCTTCACCAGGCAAGTTCCCCACCCCCCCAAAAAAATGGATTTTTTGCCACCCCCCCCGGAAGAAAAATGTCTGGGGGGGACCCCAAAATTCACCCTTTGGATTTGGGGGGGTCCCCAACGTCGGTTTGGGGGTCCCAGAGGCTGATGTGGGGTCCCAGATGCCGATTTTGGGGTCCCAGGAGCCAAGTCTGGGGTCCCCAGTTCTGATTCTGATGGGGGGGGGACCCCAAAACCAGCCCCCACTTTTAGGGGGTGTCACCCACAAATCATTTGTGGGGAGCAAAGGGGTCTGGGACCCCCAAAGTGCCCCAATTTGGAGTCCCCGGTGCTGATTTTGGGGTCCCAGGTGCCACTTTGGGGTTCCAGGAGCCAATTTTGGGGTTCCAGATGCCAATTTGGGGTCCTTGATTCCAATTCTGGATGAGGGGGGACCCCAAAACCAGCCCCCGCTTTTAGGGGGTGTCACCCCCACATCATTTGGGGGGTCCCAGATGGAGATTTTGGGGTCCCAGATGCCGATTTGGGGTCCCAGAGGCCAATTTTGGAGTCCCAGATGCCGATTTTGGGGTCCCTTGTGCCAATTCTGGGGTCCCCAGTTCTGATTCTGATGGGGGGACCCCAAAACCAGCCCTCACTTTTAGAGGGCGTCCCCCCAAATCATTTGGGGGGGGGCAAAGGGGTCTGGGACCCCCAGAATACCCCAATTTGGAGTCCCCGGTGCTGATTTTGGGGTCCTAGATGCCGATTTTGGGGTCCCAGATGCCAATTTGGGGTCCCCAGTTCTGATTCTGATGGAGGGGGGACCCCAAAACCTTTTAGGAGGTGTCATTTTTGCTGGGGGAAAGGGGTCCAGGACCCCCCCCCCAACCCCCCCCTCCCTCCAAGTTTCCATTTTCTCAGATGCTGGAAAACTTCCGAAAATCGACATTTTTCTTTCGCTCCGTTTTTCCCTCTTTCTCACCCCAATTTCAACCCCTCCTTTTTTTTTTTCCCACCTCCGCGCTGGCTGCGCCCCACGGCTTCGCCCCACGGCTGCTGCTCCCGCTTTGCACGCCCCCCCCCTTCCCCACCCCTCGCTTGGCTGATGAAAAATTGACCGTTTCTGATGTTTTTCACCCCAAAACGAACCCCCCCCCCCGCCTTTGACCCGCTCGCCGCCGCCCGGTTGTGATCCTGGAGCCGAGCTCGGAATTCGGGGCGACTTGGGAGGGGGAGGTGAGGAACCCCCTGCCCCCCCCCTAAAATCCTGCTTCTCCCAACCCTTCGAGACCCAAAATCCTCTCGTTTGGACCCAAAATCCTCTTGTTTGGACCCAAAATCCTCTTGTTTGGACCCGAAACGAGCGGGTGGGGGGAGGCTGGGACCGCCCCGCGATCCGAAACCCTTGGGGAGGGGGGAATCCTGCTTCGCTTTCCCTGCTCCGGACCCGGTCCAGGTGCTTTTAGCCCCAAAATGAGGTTCCTCCACCCAGTTTTGAGGTTCTTCCATCCATTTTTGAGGTCCCTCCACCCGATTTTGAGGTTCCAACACCCATTTTTGAGGTTCTTCCGTTCATTTTGGGGGTTTAATTCCCAATTTTGAGGTTCCTCCACCCATTTTTCAGGTTCTTCCATCCATTTTGGGTGTCTGACCCCCATTTTTGAGGTTCTTCCATCCATTTTGGGGGTTTAATTGCAGATTTTGAGGTCCCTCCACCCATTCTTGACATTCTTCCATCCATTTTGTGTGTCTAACCCCCATTTTTGAGGTTCCTCCACCCTTTTTTGAGTTTCCAACGCCCATTTTTGACATTCTTCCATCCATTTTGTGTGTCTAACCCCCATTTTGAGGTCCCTCCACCAACTTTTGGGGTCCACCACCTGTTTTTTGAGGTTCTTCCATCCATTTTTGAGGTTCTTCCATCCATTCTGGGTGTGTAACACCCATTTTTGAAGTTCCTCCACCTATTTTTGGGGTCCCTCCACCCATTTTTGAGGTTCCTCCACCAATTTTTGAGGTTCTTCCATCCATTTTGGGTGTGTAATTCCCAATTTTGAGGTTCCTCCACCCATTTTTGAGGTTCTTCCATCCGTATTTGAAGTTCTTCCATCCATTTTGGCTGTCTAACCCCCGTTTTTGAGGTCCCTCCACCCATTTTTGAGGTCCCTCCACCCAGTTTTGAGGTTCCTTCACCCAGTTTTGAGGTTCTTCCATCCATTTTTGGGTGTCTAACCCTCATTTTTGAAGTCCCTCCACCAACTTTTGGGGTCTACTGCCCAACTTGAGGGTTCCTCACCTATTTTTGAGGTCCTTCCACCCATTTTTGAGGTTCTTCCATCCATTTTGGCTGTCTAACCCCCATTTTTGAGGTTCTTCCATCCATTTTGGCTGTCTAACCTCCATTTTTGAGGTTCTTCCACCCATTTTTGAGGTTCTTCCATCCATTTTGGCTGTCTAACCCCCATTTTTGAGGTTCTTCCATCCATTTTGGCTGTCTAACCCCCATTTTTGAGGTTCTTCCACCCATTTTTGAGGTTCTTCCATCATTTTGGCTGTCTAACCCCCATTTTTGAGGTTCTTCCATCCATTTTGGCTGTCTAATTTCCATTTTTGAGGTTCTTCCACCCATTTTTGAGGTTCTTCCATCCATTTTGGCTGTCTAACCCCCATTTTTGAGGTTCTTCCACCCATTTTGGCTGTCTAACCTCCATTTTTGAGGTTCTTCCACCCATTTTTGAGGTTCTTCCACCCATTTTGGCGGTTTAATCCCCAATTTTGAGGTTCCAACACCCGTATTTGTGGTTCTCCCCGCATGGCTGTGCCAGGAACGCCGCGAGCGCCGCGTCCTCGCATGCCGAACCCCCCCACCTCCCCCTCCAAAATGTTGTGTCCCCTTCTCGTGACCGTGTCCCCTCTCTCCGGCCCCAGCGGGCGCCGCGTTCGGAGCCCGGGGAGCCTCCTCGTCGCCGGGGGGGGCCGCGCCGAAAGAACCGGAGTCGCCGGAGTCGCCTTTCGAGGTGGTGCCGGACGGAGCCGGCTTCGAGCGGGAATACGGCGCCGCTTTGCTGGGCGAGCGCGAGGTTTTGAGCCAAATCCCCGAAGACCGAGTGTGCGATTTCCCGGCCAAACCGCGCGGCGGTGGCGGCGCCGTCGCCAAGATTGCCGGCAATCTGTGCCGCCAAAGCTCCGGCACGGCCGCCGCCTTGGAAGAGGTGTCCAAGTGCGTGAGGGAGATGCGAAGCTTCACCACCGAGCTCCTCGCTTGGGATTTGGTGGAGAGGAACGGCATCGGCAACGCCATCGGCAACGGCATCGGCGCCGGGGGTGACGCCAACCCCGAAGCCGACAGCTCGGGTGATTCCGACGACACCGTCATCGAGGAGGCTCCTCGTGCCGATCCCGGCGCCGTCGCCGTCTCCCACCGGGATGGGGAGGAGGAGGAGGAGAGGGTGACGCTGCGGGCGCTGCGGGAGGTGGGGGAGACGCCGAGCGGCACCGCGAGTGGCACCGGGGCTGGTGCCGGAGACGCCCCGGGTGACCCCCCCCGGCACCTGCCCCGCCTGGCAGGTAAAAGAGGGCCTTTTCGGACCCCAGAACGGGACTTTCTGCACCCAAAATGCCCTTTTCTGCCCCCAAAACATCCAGTTCTGCCCCCAAAAGGGACTCTCTGCCCCCAAAATGTCATTTTCTGCCCCAAAAAGGGACTTTTCTACCCCAAAAAGGGACTCTCTGCCCCCAAAATGTCATTTTCTGCCCCCAAAACGTCCTTTTCTGCCCCAAAAATGTCCTTTTCTGCCCCAAAAAGGGACTTTCTGCCCCCAAAACATCCTTTTCTGCCCCAAAAACATCCTTTTCTGCCCCAAAAAGGGACTCTTTGCCCCCAAAATGGGCCTTTTCTGCCCCCAAATGTCCCTTTTCTGCCCCCAAAACGTCTTTTTCTGCCCCCAAAAGGGACTTTTCTGCCCCTAAAAGGAACTTTCTGCCCCCAAAACGTCCTTTTTGGCCCCAAAAAATCCCTTTTCTGCCCCAAAAAGGGACTTTCTGCCCCCAAAATATCCATTTCTGCCCCCAAAAGGGACTTTCTGCCCCCCAAACGTCCTTTTCTGCCCCAAAACATCCTTTTCTGCCCCAAAAAGGGACTCTCTGCCCCCAAAATGGGCCTTTTCTGCCCCAAAATATCCCTTTTCTGCCCCCAAAACGTCTTTTTTTGTCCCAAAAAGGGCCTTTCTGCCCCCAAAACATCCTTTTCTGCCCCAAAAAGGACTTTCTGCCTCTAAAACGTCCTTTTCTGCCCCAAAAAGGACTTTCTGCCTCTAAAACGTCCTTTTCTGCCCCAAAAAAGGGACTCTCTGCCCCCAAAACGTCCTTTTCTGCCCCAAAAAGGGACTCTCTGCCCCCAAAATGGGCCTTTTCTGCCCCAAAATATCCCTTTTCTGCCCCCAAAACGTCTTTTTTTGTCCCAAAAAGGGCCTTTCTGCCCCCAAAACATCCTTTTCTGCCCCAAAAAGGACTTTCTGCCTCTAAAACGTCCTTTTCTGCCCCAAAAAAGGGACTCTCTGCCCCCAAAACGTCCTTTTCTGCCCCAAAAAGGGACTCTCTGCCCCCAAAAGGGGCCTTTTCTGCCCCAAAATTTCCTTTTCTGCCTCTAAAACGTCTTTTTCTGCCCCAAAACCGACCATTTCTGCCCCAAAAAGGGACTTTCTGCCCCCAAAACGTCCTTTTCTGCCCCAAAAAGGGACTCTCTTCCCCCAAAATTGTCCTTTTCTGCCCCAAAATTTCCTTTTCTGCCCCCAAAACGTCTTTTTCTGCCTCCAAAACGTCCATTTCTGCCCCAAAAAGGGACTTTCTGCCCCCAAAAGGGACTTTTCTGCCCTAAAAAGGGTTGTTTCTGCCCCCAAAACGTCCTTTTCTGCCCCAAAAAGGGACTTTCTGCCCCCCAAACATGCTCTTCTGCCCCAAAAAGGGCTTTTTCGACCTGAAAATAGTTGTTTTCTGCCCCAAACTGCTCCACTTCCCCAAAAATCTCATTTTCCAGCCCCAAAAAGCTCCATTTCTACCCCAGAAGCTTCGTTTCCGCCCCAAAAATCTTTTTCCACCCCAAAAAAGCTCTTTTCAGCCCCAGAAGCTCCTTTTCGGCCCCAAAAAGCTCTTTTTTCACCCCAAAAAGCATCTTTGCCCCCCAAAACGGGGGTTTGGAACCCAAAAAGGGCCCCCAAAAGCGTGGGCTCAGCCCCAAAATGATCTTGGCGGGGGGGGGGCGTCTCGTTTTGGGGAGAAAAGGGGGGATTTGGGGCAATTTTGGCGAGATTTGGGGGGTTTGGAGCAATTTTGGGGGGATTTTGAGAAATTTTGATGGGATTTGGAGCAATTTAGGGGGAATTGCGTCAATTTGGGGCAAATTTGAAGGGATTTGGGGGAGATTTTCAGCGATTTGGGGGGGAGTTGGGTAATTTTAAGGGGATTTGGAGCAATTTGGGGAGATTTGTGTCGATTCGTGTGGGATTGGGGGCAATTTTAGGGGGGATTTTATGCAATTTGGGGGGATTCGTGTCCGTTTGGGGAGATTTGTGTCGATTTGGGGCAATTTTAGGGGGATTTTATGCGATTTTGGGGGAATTTGTGTCGATTTTGGGAGGATTTGGGGCAATTTTGGGGGATTTGAGCAAATTTGGGGCAATTTTGATGGGTTTTGCGCCACCCCCCTGGCGGGAGCTGTTAATTAATGGTGATGAGCAGTAATTAAGGGGGGAGTTAATTGGTGCGTGTGCCTAATGAGGCGGGTGAGGAGGAGGGGGGGGGGGGGGTGTTGATTCTCATTTTGAGGAGAATCAAGGCAAATTTGAGCCAAATCGTGGGAAATTTTATCTAAATTGGGGGAAATTTGAGCCGGATCGAGAAAAATTTGAGCTGAATTGATGGAAATTTGAGCCAAGCAAGGCGAATTTGATCCGAATCGAGGGAAATTTGATCCGAATCAAGGGAAATTTGAGCCGAATGAGGCAAATTTGAGCTGAATCAAGGGAAATTTGAGCTGAATTGTGGAAAATTTGATCCAAATTGTGGGAAATTTGAGCTGAATGAGGCAAATTTGAGCTGAATGAGGCAAATTTGATCTGAATTGTGGGGAATTTGATCTGAATTGCGGGAAATTTGATCCGAATTGCAGGAAATTTGAGCTGAATGAGGCAAATTTGATCTGAATTGTGGGAAATTTGAGCTGAATGAGGCAAATTTGACCCAAATTGCGGGAAATTTGAGCTGAATGAGGCAAATTTGACCCAAATTGCGGGAAATTTGAGCTGAATGAGGCAAATTTGACCCAAATTGTGGGAAATTTGAGCTGAATGAGGCAAATTTGATCCGAATTGCGGGAAATTTGAGCTGAATGAGGCAAATTTGATCCGAATTGCGGGAAATTTGAGCTGAATGAGGCAAATTCGATCGGAATCGAGGGAAATTTGAGCTGAATGAGGCAAATTTGATCCGAATTGTGGGAAATTTGAGCTGAATGAGGCAAATTTGATCCGAATTGCGGGAAATTTGAGCTGAATGAGGCAAATTTGATCGGAATTGCGGGAAATTTGAGCTGAATGAGGCAAATTTGATCCGAATTGCGGGAAATTTGAGCTGAATGAGGCAAATTTGATCCGAATTGCGGGAAATTTGAGCTGAATGAGGCAAATTTGATCGGAATTGCGGGAAATTTGATCCGAATTGTGGGAAATTTGATCCGAATTGTGGGAAATTTGAGCTGAATGAGGCAAATTTGATCCAAATCGAGGGAAATTTGAGCTGAATGAGGCAAATTTGATCCAAATTGTGGGAAATTTGAGCTGAATGAGGCAAATTTGATCGGAATTGCGGGAAATTTGAGCTGAATGAGGCAAATTTGATCCGAATTGCGGGAAATTTGAGCTGAATGAGGCAAATTTGATCCGAATTGCGGGAAATTTGAGCTGAATGAGGCAAATTTGATCGGAATTGCGGGAAATTTGATCCGAATTGTGGGAAATTTGATCCGAATTGTGGGAAATTTGAGCTGAATGAGGCAAATTTGATCCGAATTGTGGGAAATTTGAGCTGAATGAGGCAAATTTGATCCAAATTGTGGGAAATTTGAGCTGAATGAGGCAAATTTGATCGGAATCGAGGGAAATTTGAGCTGAATGAGGCAAATTTGATCGGAATTGCGGGAAATTTGAGCTGAATGAGGCAAATTTGATCGGAATTGCGGGAAATTTGAGCTGAATGAGGCAAATTTGATCCGAATTGCGGGAAATTTGATCCGAATTGTGGGAAATTTGATCCGAATTGTGGGAAATTTGAGCTGAATGAGGCAAATTTGATCCAAATCGAGGGAAATTTGAGCTGAATGAGGCAAATTTGATCCAAATTGTGGGAAATTTGAGCTGAATGAGGCAAATTTGATCGGAATCGAGGGAAATTTGAGCTGAATGAGGCAAATTTGATCTGAATTGTGGGGAATTTGATCCGAATTGCGGGAAATTTGATCCGAATTGCAGGAAATTTGAGCTGAATGAGGCAAATTTGATCTGAATTGTGGGAAATTTGAGCTGAATGAGGCAAATTTGACCCGAATTGCGGGAAATTTGATCCGAATCGAGGGAAATTTGAGCTGAATGAGGCAAATTTGATCCGAATTGTGGGAAATTTGAGCTGAATGAGGCAAATTTGACCCGAATTACGGGAAATTTGAGCTGAATGAGGCAAATTTGATCCAAATTGTGGGAAATTTGAGCTGAATGGGGCAAATTTGATCCGAATTGCGGGAAATTTGAGCTGAATGAGGCAAATTTGATCCAAATTGTGGGAAATTTGAGCTGAATGAGGCAAATTTGATCCAAATTGCGGGAAATTTGAGCTGAAAGAGGCAAATTCGATCTGAATTGTGGGAAATTTGATCCAAATCGTGGGAAATTTGACCCGAATCGAGGGAAATTCGATCGGAACCGCGGGAAATTTGCTGGGAAGGGCGCGAGGTTGTTGCGGCTGGGGGTGCGCGGCGCCGGGGTGACGGCGTTGTCCCCCCGTGTCGTGTCCCCGCAGCCCGCGAGCTGCTGCTGTGGCGGGACGCGCGCCGCAGCGCCGTGGCCTTGGCCTCCAGCCTCCTCCTCCTGGGCTCTCTGGCCACCCTCAGCGCCCTCAGCGTCGTCGCCCACCTGGCGCTCGCCCTCCTCTCCGTCACCATCAGCCTCCGCGTCTACAAAGCTGTCGTGCAGGCCCTCCACAAGGCCCAGGACGGACACCCCTTCCGGTGAGACACCTCGGAGCTCCTGCCGCCTCCTTCCCACCTTCCTCCACCCGTTTCTGAGGTTCTTCCACCCATTTGGGGGGTTTAATCCCCGATTTTGAGGTTCCTCCGCCCAATTTTGAGGTTCTTCCACCCATTTTGAGTGTTTAATTCCCATTTTTGAGGTTCCTCCACCCAATTTTGAGGTTCTTCCACCCATTTTTCAGGTTCCTCCACCCATTTGGGGGCTTTAATCCCCAATTTTGAGGTTCCTCCACCCAATTTTGAGGTTCCTCCACCCATTTTGAGTGTTTAATTCCCATTTTTGAGGTTCCTCCACCCAATTTTGAGGTTCTTCCACCCATTTTTCAGGTTCCTCCACCCATTTGGGGGCTTTAATCCCCAATTTTGAGGTTCCTCCACCCAATTTTGAGGTTCCTCCACCCATTTTGAGTGTTTAATTCCCATTTTTGAGGTTCCTCCACCCAATTTTGAGGTTCTTCCACCCATTTTTCAGGTTCCTCCACCCATTTGGGGGGTTTAATCCCCAATTTTCAGGTTCCTCCACCCGTTTTTGAGGGTCTTCCATCCATTTTGAGTGTCTAACACCCGTTTTTGAGGTGTCTAACACTCATTTTGGGGGTTTAATCCCAGTTTTTGAGGTTCTTCCACCCATTTTGGGGGTTTAATCCCTAATTTTGAAGTTCCTCCACCCAATTTTAAGGTTCTTCCATCCATTTTTGAGGGTCTTCCACCCATTTTGAGTGTTTAATTCCCATTTTTAAGGTTCCTCCACCCAATTTTGAGGTTCTTCCATCCATTTTGAGGTTCCTCCATCCATTTTGAGGGTTTAATTCCCAAATTTGAGGTTCCTCCACCCAATTTTGAGGTTCTTCCATCAATTTTTCAGGTTCCTCCACCCATTTTGGGGCTTTAATCCCCATTTCTGAGGTTCTTCCACCCATTTGTGGGGGTTAATCCCCAATTTTGAGGTTCTTCCACCTATTTGGGGGGTTTAATCCCCATTTTTGAGGTTCCTCCACCCAGTTTTGAGGTTCTTCCATCCATTTTTGAGGTTCCTCCATCCATTTGGGGGGTTTAATTCCCACGTTTGAGGTTCCTCCACCTGTTTTTGAGGTTCTTCCACCCATTTTGGGGGTTTAATCCCCAATTTTGAGGTTCTTCTACCCATTTTTGAGACTCTTCCACCCACTTTTATGGTTCCTCCACCCATTTTTGAGCTTCTTCCCCCCATTTTCGAGCGTCTTCCCCCATTTTTTACATCCTTCTCCATTTTTTGGGGTGCACAGACGAACTTTGAGCTTCAAAGGGGGGGTTGTGGGTTGATTTTTGGGGTGCGGGGGGGGTGTCTGAGTCTGTCCCCACAGGTCTGACCTAGACCTCGCTGCGACCTTCACCCCTGAGACCTTTGGGGCTCCCGGAGGGGGCTCCAGGGCAATTTTGGGGTGCCGAATGCATTTTTTGGGGTGCCTGAGACGATTTTTGAGGTGCTGAGCCCCCCCCCTCATTCTCCTTCCCCCCCCCCACCTTTTTAGGGCCTATTTGGAGATGGACGTGACCTTGACCCCTGAGGCCTTCGCTGCCGCCACCTCCGCCCTCGTCCCCCGCCTCAACCGAGCCCTTCGCTTCCTCCTCCGCCTCTTCCTCGTGGAGGACCTGGTGGATTCCCTGAAGGTAGGAAGCCTTCCTCCCCCTTTCCCCCCTCTCCTCATCCTCCTCTCCCCCCGTTTCCCCCCCCCCCAGGACCCCCCAGAACCCCCTTTATTAACCCCCCCCCCCCCCCAAACCTCAAGCTGGCCTTGACCTTGTGGCTTCTGACCTACGTGGGCGCCGTCTTCAACGGAATCACCCTCCTCATCCTCGGTAAGGCCTCCCCCCCCCCCAAATAAACCCCCTTCCCCCTTTAAATAAACCCCCCTCTTTCATTTTAAGGGGGGGGCACCCCAAAAAAATCATATTTGGGGGGTCCAGCCCCCCTCAAACATGACCCCCCCCCCCCTTTTTCTTTTCAGCTGAGCTCTTGGCCTTTACCCTCCCACCCCTCTACGAGAAATACAAGGTGAGGGGGGGGGGAAGAACCCTAAAAATAAAGGGGGGGGCCACTTCAAAATGAGGGGGGGCAGCTTCAAAATGGAGGGACCCCCCAAAAAATGAGGGGGGGGTGTTAAACCCCCCCCCCTTTTTGCTTCTACCAGACGCAGATCGATCACTACGTGGGCCTCGTGCGGCGCCGAGTCGCGGATCTACGGGCTTAGTAAGAACCTTGGGGACCCCCCCACCCCCAAAATCGAGGGCCCCCCCAAATCTCTGACCCCCCTCCAAATCTCTGACCCCTCCCCGAATCTCTGACCCCCCCCAAACCCCACAGCCCCCCCCCCCAAATCATTAGATCTCTCCTCCTCAAATCTTTGTGGCTCCCTAAATCAATCTGAGCCCCCCCCTCAAATTCAGGGGGGCCCCCCAGATCCCTGACCCCCCCCAAATCCTTGTAACCCCCCCCAAATCCTTCAGCCCCCCCCAAGTCTCCTGTCCCCCCCAAATCCCTGTGACCCCCCCCAAATCACGAGGTGCCCTAAATCCCCCAGCCCCCCAAATCCCCCTGACCCCCCCAAATCCTTGTGCCCCCCCCAAATCCTTGACCCCCTCCAAAATCCTCCAGCCCCCCCAAGTCACCAGCCCCCCCCAAACCCCTGTGCCCCCCCAAATCATTACAAGCCCCCCCAAATCCCCCCCCCCAACCTCTCTCCTCTTCCCATAGGATCCAGGCTGAAGCCCAGAAGCCTCCGCAATGACCCCCCCGGGGGGGGGGAAACAGGGAAATATCGGGGTCCCCCCCCGATATCAGACCCCCCCTATCTCCTAACGCTCCCCCCAACCTTGTACCCCCCCCCCAAAACCTCCTTGGACCCCCCCAAATCAACCCCCCCTCACAGTGGCGTCTGTCTGTCTGTCCCCCCCGCCTTGAACTCTGCCCTTGGGGGGGGGGCTGCACCCCAAAACCCCCCATTGTGCCCCACCCCAATTTTACCCCTCTTCTTGTTAATTTTTTAATGTTAATTAAGGTGAAATGTCTGTAACTGCTGTAAAAAGGGGGGGGGGCTCAGCCCCCCCTGAACTGCACTGCCCCCCCCCAGCCCCCCCCTCAAAAAAATGGGGGTGGGGGGGAAATAGGGACCCTCCCCCCCAACCTAAGGGGGGGGAATCAATAAAAGAACCAACGTGGAAGCCTCTGTCCCCCCTCTTTGCGCTGGGACCCCCCCCACATGGACCTGGCACCCCCAGAGTGACCCCCCCACACACACAGAGGGACCTGGGACCCCCAAAGTGACCCCCCACACACACAGAGGGACCTGGGACCCCCAAAGTGACCCCCCCACACACACAGAGGGACCTGGGACCCCCAAAGTGACCCCCCCCCACACACAGAGGGACCTGGGACCCCCAAAGTGACCCCCACACACACACAGAGGGACCTGGGACCCCCAAAGTGACCCCCCCCACACACACACAGAGGGACCTGGGACCCCCAAAGTGACCCCACACACACACAGAGGGACCTGGGACCCCCAAAGTGACCCCCCCACACACACAAAGGGACCTGGGACCCCCAAAGTGACCCCCCAGACCCCCAAAGTGACACCCCCCCCCCACACACACACACAGAGGGACCTGGGACCCCCAAAGTGACCCCACACACACAGAGGGACCTGGGACCCCCAAAGTGACCCCCCCCCACACACACACAGAGGGACCTGGGACCCCCAAAGTGACCCCACACACACAGAGGGACCTGGGACCCCCAAAGTGACCCCCCCACACACACAGAGGGACCTGGGACCCCCAAAGTGACCCCCCCACACACACACAGAGGGACCTGGGACCCCCAAAGTGACCCCCCCCACACACACAGAGGGACCTGGGACCCCCAAAGTGACACCCCCCCACACACACAGAGGGACCTGGGACCCCCAAAGTGACCCGCCCACACACACACAGAGGGACCTGGGACCCCCAAAGTCACCCCCCCCCCCCACACAGAGGGACCTGGGACCCCCAAAGTGACCCCCCCCACACACACACACAGAGGGACCTGGGACCCCCAAAGTGACCCCCCCCCCCGAGATGGACCTGGGACCCCCAAAGTGACCCCTCAGACCCCCAAAGTGACCCCCCACACACACAGAGGGACCTGGGACCCCCAAATCTCAGCCCCCGACACCCCCCATTCCCCTCGGGGGGCTTCAGCAGGGATGGGTAGGGCGATTCGGCTCCGCTCGGGTCTTTCCGGAAAGGCTCGGAGGCGTTCGGGTGTTTCCGGATACACTCGGCGCGCAGGCGGAGTTCGGCTGTCGGCGGAAATTGCCGAAGGTGGCTTCGGATGTTTCCGGAGAGGCTCCGGAAAGAGCCGAAGGCGAGCGGAGTCGCCGAGCCGAGCCCCTTCCGGAAAGAGCCGAAGGCGGGAGGCGGCTCCGAGCCGAGCCCCTTCCGGAAAGAGCCGAAGAGCAGCGGGCGGCGCATCGGGTGTTTCCGGCGCGGCGGCGGAAATGGCCGAGGGCCGGCGGCGGCCGCCATGTTGGGAGCCGCTGGGCGCTGAGGCGGCGCGGGCGTGAGGCGGCGGCCGGGCCGGGCGATCCCCCCCCTTTCCCTTCGCTCCTTTCTCCCTCCTTCCCTTCCTCCGCTCCCGTCCCTTTCCCCTCCCCGGCCCCCCCGATGGCGCTGGCCTGGCCCCCTCCTCCCGCTCCCTGAGCGCGGCCCGGGGCTCCCCCGCCCCCTCCCCCCGCGGAGCCCCCTGTCGCGATAGTGAGGGGGGGGGCGCCATGTCGGGCGGGGGGCGCAACCCCCTGCCCCCCCTCAGCGAGAGAGACCCCGAGCAGGTACGGCCTGGGGCGGGGGGAGAACGGGCCCTGCCTGAGGGGCTGGGGGAAAAGGGGGGCTGGAGTCGGTTTAGGGGGGTAAAGGGGGGCTGGGGTCGGTTTAGGGGTAAAAACGGGGGGCTGGGGTCTGTTTAGGGGGAAAAAGGGGGGTCTGGGGTCGGTTTAGGGGGCAAAAGTAGGGAGAAAGGGGGTCTGGGGTCGGTTTAGGGGTGAAAAGGGGGGTCTGGGGTCGGTTTAGGGGGAAAAAGGGGGGTGAAGGGAGTCTGGAGTCGGTTTAGGGGGGGAAAGGGGGGGTCTGGGGTGGGCTTAGGGGGAAAAACGGGGGGTCTGGGGTCGGTTTAGGGGGAAAGGGGGGGTCTGGGGTCGGTTTAGGGGGGAAAAGGGGGGTCTGGGGTCGGTTTAGGGGGGAAAAGGGGGGTCTGGGGTCGGTTTAGGGGGAAAAGGGGGGGTCTGGGGTCGGTTTGGGGGGAAAAGGGGGGGAAGGGGGTCTGGGGTTGGTTTAGGGGAAAAAGGGGGGTCTGGGGTCGGTTTAGGGGGGTAAAGGGGGGCTGGGGTCGGTTTAGGGGTAAAAACGGGGGGCTGGGGTCTGTTTAGGGGGAAAAAGGGGGGTCTGGGGTCGGTTTATGGGGGAAAAGGGGGGTCTGGGGTCGGTTTAGGGGGGAAAAGGGGGTCTGGGGTCGGTTTAGGGGGGAAAACGGGGGCTGGGGTCGGTTTAGGGGTAAAAACGGGGGGCTGGGGTCGGTTTAGGGGGAAAAAGGGGGGGCTGGGGTCTGTTTAGGGGTAGAAAGGGGGGGCTGGGGTTGGTTTATGGGGGTAAAGGGGGGGCTGGGGTTGGTTTATGGGGGTAAAGGGGGTCTGGGATCGGTTTAGGGGTAAGAAGGGGGGTCTGGGGTCGGTTTAGGGGGATAAGGGGGGTCTGGGGTCGGTTTAGGGGTAAAAAGGGGGGGCTGGGGTCGGTTTAGGGGGATAAAGGGGGTCTGGGGTCGGTTTAGGGGGGAAAAGGGCGGTCTCGGGTCGGTTTAGGGGTAAAAAGGGGGGCCTGGGTTCGGTTTGGGGTAAAAAGGGGGGCCTGGGGTCGGTTTAGGGGGGAAAAGGGGGGTCTGGGGTCGGTTTAGGGGTAAAAAGGGGGGTCTGGGGTCGGTTTAGGGGTAAAAGGGGGGTCTGGGGTCGGTTTACGGAGGGAAAAGGGGGGCTGGGTCGGTTTAGGGGGGAAAAGGGGATCTGGGGTCGGTTTAGGGGGAAAAGGGGATCTGGGGTCGGTTGTGGGGCGCAGAGGGTGGTTTGGGGTAGGTTTGAGGGGAAAAAAGGTAAAATAGGGAGAAAAGTGGTAGAGGGGTTGGTTTGGGGGGGAAAGGGGGGTTTGAAATGGGGGCCTGGGGTTGGTTTTGGGGAGGAAAAGGAGAGAAAAGGGGGTCTGGGGTCAGTTTGGGGGGAGAAAAAGGAAAGAAAAGGGCGTCTGGGGTGGGTTTGTAAGGGGAAAAGGGGTCTGCGGTCTGGGTTGTGAGGGGAAGGAGGGTTCTGGGGTTGGTTTAGTGGCGGGGAGAGGGAGAAAAGGACGAGAAAAGGGGGTCTGGGTTTGATTTGTGGGGGAAGAGGGGAAAAATGGGGGTCTGGGGGTTGATTTGGGAGGGAGAAGGAGGCTATCGGGTCACATTGTGGGGGGAAAGAGGGAGTTGGGGTTGGGTTTTGAGGAGAGAAGGGGGCCTTGGGCTGGTTTGTGAGGGGCAGGGGGGGGTCTGGGGGCGTCGTGAGTCTTTCTGTGAAGAGAAAAGCGGCTCCGCGCTCCGTTTGTGGCGGGGGAGAAGGGGTCTGAGGGGGTCCTGGGGCGCTGAGGCTGTTGTGAGGCGGGGAGAAGGGGATCCGAGGGCATCTTGTGCGGCTTTATGAGCGAAAAAAGAGGGCGAGAGGGCTCTGTGGTCGGTTTGTGAGGGGGAAAGCGAGCCTGGGCTCGATTTCTGGAGAGAAAAAGAGGGGCCTGAGGGGGTCAGGGGTCCTTTTTGCCTCAGGAAAGGGGTGTGAGGGTGTCGCGAGGCTTTTTATCAGGGGGAAGTGGGTCTGGGATCGGTTTGTTGAGGGGAAAAAGGGATCCTGGGACATTTTGTGAGGAGGAAGAGTGGATCTGAGAGGGTCCTGGGTCCATCCCTGAGAGGAAAAGTGGATCTGAAGAGGATTTGGGTTGTTTTGTTGCGGGAAGAGGGAGCGGATGAGGGTCTGGGTTGGGTTCGTGGGGGGAAAGGGAGGTCCGAGGGGGGCTGGGAGGTGATTTGAGAGGTGAAAAGGGAGTCTGACAAGGCCCCGAGTCCCTCCAGGAGAGGCAAAGGGGATCCGAGAGGAGTTTGGGGTGTTTTGTGGTGGGAAAAGAGGGGAAAAGGGGACTGGGGTGGGAAAAAGGGGGAGTCTGAGAGAGTCCTGGGCTGTTTTGTGAGGGAAAAGTGGGGTCTGAGAGTTTCCTGCGTCTGTCTGTGAGGGGAAAACGGGGACCCAGGGGGTCCGCGGTTGGCTTAGGGGGGAAAAGGTGGGGTCTGAGGGGGTCGTGGTCCCCTCCATGAAGGCAAAAGCGGGGTCTGAGGGGCCCTGTGCCCCCCAGCCCAGCCCCTCTGTGAGTGGGGGGAGTTTTGGGGGGACCCCCCGCATGAAAACACCCTGTGGCCTCCCATGACCCAGACCCCCATCTGGAGTTGGGGGGCCCTGAGCCAGGAGCCCCGCTTTGGGGCTGGATCCAGCTCCTCCGCGAGACCTGGAGGAAAGAGTTGGGGGTCTGGGCTGCTCCCCACCCCGACTCGTTGTTTTAGGGGGGTCCCTGAGGGCCACCAGCCCCCCCCTTTCCCCAAAAGCAGGGATGGAGGAGGGGGCAGGACTTGCACCTCTAAGGAATTGGGGTGCTGGGGGGGTGCCAGCCCCCCATATTCCCCCATCCGAGGGTCTGGAATCTGCCGGGGAGGGGGTGTCATCCTTGTGTCCCCCCCCTTCTTCGTCTTGGTGGCTGCGCGGAGAGGCTGTGGGGGCGTGAGCCGCCCCCTTCCCTGCTGCGTCCCCCCCTCTGCGGCGGGGGCGGCATCGCCGCTGCGGGCTTGGGGGGGGAATATTTGACATGGGGGCCCCCCCCGAATTATGTGGGGGCCCCCCAAACTATGTAGGTGCCCCCCAAACTATACGTGTGCCCCACTCGCGATAGGCACCAGCCCCCCCTGAGATGAGGAGGGCGGCGTTTGCTCCCTGCATCTGCTTTTTGGGGGGGTCTCTCACCCCCAGACCCTTTTGGGGGGCAGCTGGAAGGGGGGATCCCCTGATTTTGGGGTGTGGGGGTGGTGCTGGCGGGGTGGGGAACCCACTTGGAGCCGCTCAGCTTTTTTGGGGAGGGTCTGGGGGCTCCTCGGCGTCGTGGGTGATTTTGTAGGGGGCTCCCCGACTTCTGCGATGGGGGGGACCCCAGCTAGTTTTGGGGGGGGGGGACGGACGATTCCCACATGGCTTCGTCTCCGCGTTCCCCATCCTGTGGACGAGGCGGTTGCGTTCTGGCCGTCCCCTCCTCATTCTGGGTTCATTTTTCCTGATTTTTATGCCGTTATATAATAATAGAAAATTATTCCAGGTGGGGAAGGGGGGGGGGGGGCTACCCCAATCCCCCCGTCTTTTCCGGCTCTTCCATCGTGCGGAGCCCGATCCGGAGGGATTTTCCCTCCACCAAAATCTTGAGGAATCCCTAAATTTGGCTGATGATTCCGCGTCGAAGCCGCTTCCCCGGAGCCCGACGCGGGAGGCATCGGCACCGCCGGCACCTCCATCTCTCCGTACCGGGATCTTTGGACCCCGGTGTTGATTCCCAGCAATTTGGTAGCCACCGAACGCCTCCCGCGTGCCCCCGGTGCCGATTCCCAGCGGTTTGGTAGCCACCGAACGCCTCCCGCGTGCCCCCGGTGCCGATTCCCAGTGGTTTGGTAGCCACCGAACGCCTCCCGCGTGCCCCTGGTGCTGATTTTCACCTTTTTCCCCCCCAATTTCACCTCGCTGGCGCTCCGGGTGCTCCCCAAAGCCCCGCGAACCCCCCCAAATCTCCCGCCACCCTCTCCCCGAGCGGCCTCAGCCCCAACCGGTCGAGCCGGTCTGGCGTTCCGGCGCTTTCCGCCGGCACCACCCAGCACCCAACCGGCGGCTCTGGCGTCACCGGCACCGGCTGCTCCGCTTCGAGGGGGGGGTCTCCGAGCCGTGAGTCTGCGCCGCGAGGGCCGGTGGGGAAACCGAGGCAGGGAGCGAGGCTTTGGGTGCATTGGGAGAGTTCGGCTAACGCGGAGAGGCCGAGAGCGAAACCGGGAGCGAAACCGGGAGCGTGAGGGGCACGGTGACCACATCCCGGCATCGCGGAGCTGGCGGCGCGTCCAGCGAGGCCTCAACGAGCTCCGGCGCAGCCGCCACCGCTCTCCGGGCCCCCCCTCGGCCTGGCTGGATCCGAGGTGCCCCCGCCAACCCCCCGCGTTCTCCGCCGAGGGAGCAAAACCCGGCGCCGCCGCCGCCGCGTGCCTCGAAACCGAATCCTCTCCAGATGGCGAAGAACACTCCCCGCTCGTTGCCACGGGAGCTTTTTGGCACCAAATCCCCGTTTTTCTTCGCTTCTCCCCATCCAGCGCCGGGGCTGGGGGGGGGGGAAGGGAAGGAGCCGCCTCCCCCCGCGCCCCCAAACCCCCGGGGCTCGGCCTCTCGCCCCGGTTTGCGCCATCGCCCGCTGAGCCGAAGCGGTGAAACCTCCCTCCTGCGCTTCCGCCCCCCCCCCTCCATTTCCTTCCCCAAGGTTGTGAACCCCAGAAAAAAAAACCACCCCGGGGAGGTTTTGGGGGGCCCCACGGTGCCCCCCGCTCCAGAGCGAGGGGGGGGTTGGCTCCGCTCCTTCTCCGGCTCACGCGCCGCCGTTATCTCCGGTGTCACCGGAGCGATGACAGCCATGGCGGGGTGACTCTCGGGGGCTTTTGGAGGGTTTCGGGGTGCGTCCAGCCCCCCAGCTCGCCTGTTTCGGGGTGACCCGGGGGCGCTGAGGGGCCAGGGAGGAGGGGGCCAGCGCTGTGTCCCCCCCAACCCCACCCCAGCCCGAAACCGCGCCGCTTGCGTCAGGTAGCAGGGGCGGCTCCCGGCAGGCCCGGGGCGCGGCTCGCGCTCCCGGACTTTGCTCCCGGCTTCACCGGAACCTCCTGGCTCCCCCCAAAAATACAACCCCAAAGCCCTGAACCCCAAGAATCGCTTGGGGAGGGGACAGCGAGGTGACGGTGCCCCCGGTGTCCCCCGCAGGCCGGAGGCGGCGAGGGGAAGGGCGGCGGGAAGGCCAACATGCTGCGAGGCCGCAACGCGGCCCCCTCCGCCGACGAGCAGCCCCACATCGGCAACTACCGGCTCCTCAAAACCATCGGCAAGGGCAACTTCGCCAAGGTCAAGCTGGCCCGCCACGTCCTCACCGGCAAGGAGGTGGGTGTCGCCGCCGCGGGGCCCTGGGGGCCACCACGGGGACGATCTGGTGGTCCAGGTGCCGTGGGGGCCACCGTGGGGGTGATCTGGTGGCCCTGGCTCCATGGGGATGATCTGGTGGCCACCGTGGGGGTGATCTGGTGGTTCAGGCTCCGTGGGGGCCACTGTGGGGATGATCTGGTGGTCCTGGTGGCCACCATGAGGGTGATCTGGTGGTCCTGGCTCTGTGGGGGCCACCGTGGGGATGATCTGGTGGCCACCGTGGGGGTGATCTGGTGGTCCTGGCTCTGTGGGGGCCACCGTGGGGATGATCTGGTGGTCCTGGGGGCCACCATGAGGGTGATCTGGTGGTCCTGGCTCTGTGGGGGCCACCGTGGGGATGATCTGGTGGCCACCGTGGGGGTGATCTGGTGGTCCTGGCTCTGTGGGGGCCACCGTGGGGATGATCTGGTGGCCACCGTGGGGGTGATCTGGTGGTCCTGGCTCTGTGGGGGCCACTGTGGGGATGATCTGGTGGTCCTGGAGGCCACCATGAGGGTGATCTGGTGGTCCTGGCTCTGTGGGGGCCACCGTGGGGATGATCTGGTGGCCCTGGTGGCCACCGTGGGGGTGATCTGGTGGTCCAGGCTCTGTGAGGGCCACCGTGGGGATGATCTGGTGGCCCTGGTGGCCACCATAAGGGTGATCTGGTGGTCCAGGCTCTGTGAGGGCCACCATGAGGTCCTGGCTCCATGGGGACCACTGTGGGGATGATCTGGTGGCCCTGGCTCCGTGAGGGTCACCATGGGGGTGATGTGGTGGTCCAGGCTCTGTGGGGGCCACCGTGGGGATGATCTGGTGGCCCTGGCCCTGTGGGGGCCACCGTGGGGTTGATCTGGTGGTCCTGGCTCCATGGGATCCACCATGGGGTTGATCTGGTGGCCCTGGCTCTGTGAGGGCCACCGTGGGGATGATCTGGTGGTCCAGGCACCGTGGGGGGTCCTGGCTCTGTGGGGGCCACCACGGGGATGATCTGGTGGCCCTGGCACTCTGGGGACACCATAGGTGCCCCTTGTAGGTGCCACCGCTCGTTGGGGACAGCCCTGTCCCCCCCCCAGGTGCCCCCGTGCCGCGGGGCCGTTCCCGGGGCCGTTCCGGGTGACGTTCCCGGTTCCTTTTCCCTCCGGTTCCCAGGTGGCCGTGAAAATCATCGACAAGACGCAGCTCAACTCCTCCAGCCTCCAGAAGGTGACTTGGCGGGGGGTCCCAGCCTTTTTATTTTGAGGGGGGCACCTACTTTTGGGGGCCCCGTGGGGTATTGGGGGGGGGTCTCAACATCCCGACTCCCCCTCTTCCTCGCAGCTTTTCCGGGAAGTGCGGATAATGAAGGTCCTGAATCACCCCAACATCGGTGAGGCCCCCCCAGGCCCCTCCAGTTCCGGACTGGGACGCTTGGGGACCCCCCCATCCCTGTTCCAGGGGCTCCCCCCACCCCCCTCAACCCTTTTGGGGGTCCCCAAGGTGGGGGGGAGTCCAAGGGGCTTCCTCCCCCCCCCCCCCCCCCCCCCCCAATTTCCAGCCCTGCTTTGCCCCCCCTCGCAGTGAAGCTTTTTGAGGTGATCGAGACAGAGAAGACGCTTTATCTCGTCATGGAATACGCCAGCGGGGGTGAGCGGGGGGGGCTAGCGAGTTCCAAAAGGGGCTAGTGAATTGGGGAAGGGGGCTAGTGACGCAGGGGGCTGGCTAACAGCGGGAACGGGAGCGGCTGGTGAGGTGGGGAGGGGGCTAGCAAGGTGGGGAGGGGGCTGGTAAGATGAGGAGGGGGCTAGTGATGTAGTGATGTAGCTAATGAAGTGGGAAAGGGTGTGGCTAGCGAGTTGGGGCGGGGGGCTAGTGAAGTGGAAAAGGGGCTAGCGAGTTGAGGCAGGGCTTAGTGACCCAGGGGGCTAGCTAAGGAAACAGGGAAGGAGGGGGCTAGTGAGGTGAGGAGGGGGCTAGTGAGGCGGGGAGGGGGCTAGCAAGCTGGAGGTGGGGTCGGGGAGGGGGCTAGCAGGGTGGGGAGGGGGGCTAGCGGGGTGGGGAGGGGGCTAGCAAGGTGGGGAGGGGGCTAGCGTGAAGAGCAAGGGGAGCTGTCAAGCTGAGAGGGGGCTAGCAGGCAGGGCCGAGGGGGGCAAGCGAAGCGAGCCGGGGGGCTAGCGAGGCCGGCGGTGTGGCTAGTGAGTGGGGCTAGCGAGCCGGGGGTCCGGTTTGCCTCTCACCCCCCCGGCTCTGCCCCCCAGGCGAGGTCTTCGATTACCTGGTGGCCCACGGGCGCATGAAGGAGAAGGAGGCGCGAGCCAAGTTCCGACAGGTCGGGGGTCGCCCCTGGGGGTTTTGGGGTCCCCCCGGGGTTTTGGGGACCCCCCCCGGGGGGTTTAGGGTTCCCCCTGAAGGTTTGGGGACCCCCTGACCCCCCCCTCTCGTGCAGATAGTGTCGGCCGTGCAGTACTGCCACCAGAAGTTCATCGTGCACAGGGACCTCAAGGTGGGGACCCCGAAATCTCTCCTGGGACACCCCAAAATTCCTCCTGGGACACCCCCGGGATCCCATCAACCCCCTCCTGATGCCCCTAGGGGACCCCCTGACACCCGTGGGATCCCCATGAATCCGCCCCAGGGCCCCCCTCATGCTCCTAAGACTCCCTTGAATCCCCCCCGGAACCCCCTGACACCCCAAAATTCCTCCTGGGACACCCCGGGGGTCCCATGAACCCCCTCCCGATGCCCCTAGGGGACCCCCTGACACCCGTGGGATCCCCTTGAATCCCTCCCAGAACCCCCCGACACCCCTGGGACCCCCCCCAAATCCCTCAGGGGTCCTTGGTGTCCCCTTGGAGGGGACAGAACCCCCTCAGGACCCTCAGAACAGCCCCCAGATGTCCTCGGGGTTCCCTGGGAGGGGACAGGACCCCCAGAACAGCCCCCAGATGTCCTCGAGGTCCCCTGGGAGGTGACAGGACCCCCAGAACAGCCCCCAGATGTCCTCGGGGTTCCCTGGGAGGGGACAGGACCCCCCTGGGACCCCCAGAACAGCCCTCAAATGTCCTCGGGGTCCCCTGGGAGGGGACAGGACCCCCTCAGGACCCTCAGAGCAGCCCCCAGATGTCCTCGGGGTCCTCTGGGAGGGGACAGGACCCCCAGAACAGCCCCCAGATGTCCTCGGGGTCCCCTTGGAGGGGACAGGAACCCCCTGGGACCCCCTGAACAGCCCCCAGATGTCCTCGGGGTCCCCTGGGAGGGGACAGAACCCCCTGGGACCCCCTGAACAGCCCCCAGATGTCCTCGGGGTCCCCTGGGAGGGGACAGGACCCTCAGAACAGCCCTTAGATGTCCTTGGGGTCCCCTGAGAGGGGACAGGACCCCCCTGGGACTCTCAGAACAGCCCCCAGATGTCCTCAGGGTCCCCTTCGAGGGGACAGAACCCCCTGGGACCCCCAGAGCAGCCCCCAGATGTCCTCGGGGTCCCCTGGGAGGGCACAGGACCCTCAGAGCAGCCCCCAGATGTTCTTGGGGTCCCCTAAGAAGGGTCAGGAACCCCAGAACAGCCCCCAGATATCCTCGGGGTCCCCTGGGAGGGGACAGAACCCCCCTGGGACCCTCAGAACAGCCCCCAGATGTCCTTGGGGTCCGCTGGGAGGGGCCAGGACCCCCCCGCGCCCCCTAACCCCGCGGGGGCTTGTCTCCTTGCCCCCCCCGGCCCCGTCCCAGGCGGAGAACCTGCTGCTGGACGCCGACATGAACATCAAAATCGCGGATTTCGGCTTCAGCAACGAATTCACCTTCGGGAACAAGCTGGACACGTTTTGCGGGTCCCCCCCGTACGCCGCCCCCGAGCTCTTCCAGGGGAAGAAATACGACGGCCCCGAAGTCGACGTCTGGAGTTTGGGGGTCATCCTCTACACCCTGGTCAGCGGCTCCTTGCCCTTCGACGGGCAGAACCTCAAGGTGATTCGGGGTTTCGGGGGGTCCTGGGGGTCCCCGGCTTGTTGCCGACGATGCTCACGGGGGTTTGTTTTTTTTTTTTCTTTTTCCATCTAGGAATTACGGGAGCGAGTGTTGCGAGGGAAGTACCGGATCCCCTTCTACATGTCCACCGACTGCGAGAACCTCCTCAAGAAGTTCCTCATCCTCAACCCAACCAAGAGAGGAACTTTGGAGGTGAGCAAAGGGGCCCCCCGAGAGCCCCTCGGCGCGGTCCTGGGCCCCCCAAGAACCCCTCAGCGTGGTCCTGGGCCCCCAGGAATCTCCGAGCAGCAGACCTTGCTCCTGGGCACCCCAAAAAAACCCCTTAAGAGCACCCCTATCACCCCAACATGGTCCTGGGCACCTCCAGGACCCCCTCAAGAGCACCCCCAGCACCCCAACATGGTTCTGGGCCCCCCGAGAGCCCCTCAGCGTGGTCCTGGGCCCCCAGGAATCTCTGAGCACCAGACCTTGGTCCTGGGCACCCCGAGAAACCCCCTCAAGAGCACCCCCAGCACCCCAACATGGTCCTGGGCACCTCAAGAACCCCCTCAAGAGCACCCCCAGCACCCCAACATGGTCCCGGCCCCCCCGAGAACCCCTCAGTGTGGTCCTGGGCCCCCCAAGAACCCCTCAGCATGGTCCTGGGCCCCCAGGAATCTCCGAGCACCAGACCTTGCTCCTGGGCACTCCAAAAAAACCCCTCAAGAGCACCCCCAGCACCCCAACATGGTCCTGGGCACCTCAAGAACCCCCTCAAGAGCACCCCCAGCACCCCAACATGGTGCTGGGCCCCCCAAGAGCCCCTCAGTGTGGTCCCGGGCTCCTCAAGAACCCCTCAGCGTGGTCCTGGGCCCCCAGGAATCTCCGAGCACCAGACCTTGGTCCTGGGCACCCCGAGAAACTCCCTCAAGAGCACCCCCAGCACCCCAACATGGTCCTGGGCCCCCCAAGAGCCCCTCAGTGTGGTCCTGGGCCCCCCAAGAACCCCTCAGCGTGGTTCTGGGCCCCTCAACGTGGTCCTGGGGGTGATCTAAGGATTCCAGGAGCACCTCAGGACCTTCTGATCCCCCCCAACGTGGTCCCAGGCACCTCCATACCCTCCCCAGGCACCTCAACATGGTGCTGGGGTTCCCCCAGAAGCCCTCAGGACCCTCTGAGCACCCCCAGTTTGCTTCTGGGACTCCCCGAACCTTTCCATCAGCACCCCAGGAGCTTGTGGTCACCCCCAACGTGGTCCTGAGCAACTCCGGGACCCCCCCAGTGACCCCTAAACCGGCACCAAGGACCCTTGGAGCCCCCCGAGATGCCCCAGAGCCCCCCTAGACGCCCCCCGACTCCCCTCTTTTTTTTTTTTTACGCCCCAGCAAATCATGAAGGATCGTTGGATGAACGTGGGCCACGAGGACGACGAGCTCAAACCCTACATGGAGCCGGTGCCGGACTACAAAGACCCCCGGAGGACAGGTGGGACCCCCCCAAACATCTAGGAGCCCTTTCTGGGGGGTCGGGGGGGTCCTCGGGGCCCCCCGCGCTGAGGCCCCGGCCCCCCCAGAGCTGATGGTGTCCATGGGCTACACGCGCGAGGAGATCCAGGAGTCCCTGGTGGGCCAGAAGTACAACGAGGTGATGGCCACGTACCTGCTGCTGGACCACAAGAGCTCCGAGGTGAGGGGACATCGCGGGGGACACGGAGAGGGACGTGGGGACATTGAGGTGATGGGAACAGGGATGTGGGGACATTGAGGTGATGGGAACGTGGACACAAGGTGGAGATGTGAGACATAGGGACGTCGAGAGGGATGTGGGGACGTGGAGAAGGACGTGGGGACATTGAGGTGATGGGAACGTGGGCCTGGGGACGTGGAGAGGGACGTGGGGACATGGAGAAGGACATGGGGACACTGAGGTGATGGGAACAGGGACCTGGGGACGCGGAGAGGGATGTGGGGACACTGAGGTGATGGGAACAAGGACGTGGGGACGTAGAGAGGGACGTGGGGACACTGAGGTGATGGGAACGTGGACACAGGGTGGAGATGTGGGCTGTGGGGACGTGGAGAGGGACGTGGGGACATGGAGAGGGACGTGGGGACATGGAGAAGGACGTGGGGACATTGAGGTGATGGGAACATGGGCCTGGGGACATGGAGAGGGACGTGGGGACGTTGAGGTGATGGGAACAGGGATGTGGGGACATAGAGAGGGACGTGGGGACACTGAGGTGATGGGAACGTGGACCTGGGGACGTGGAGAGGGACGTGGAGACGTTGAGGTGATGGGAACAGGGATGTGGGGACATAGAGAGGGACATGGGGACACTGAGGTGATGGGAACGTGGACACGGGGTGGAGATGTGGGATGTGGGGGCGTGGAGAGGGACGTGGGGACATGGAGAAGGACGTGGGGACATTGAGGTGATGGGAACATGGACACAGAGTGGAGATGTGGGATGTGGAGAGGGATGTGGGGACATGGAGGAGGACATGGGGACACTGAGGTGATGGGAACGTGGGCCTGGGGACGTGGAGAGGGACGTGGGGACATTGAGGTGATGGGAACGCGGACACAGGGTGGAGATGAGGGACGTGGGGACACTGAGGTGATGGGAACGCGGACACAGGGTGGAGATGAGGGACGTGGGGACACTGAGGTGACGGGAACATGGGCCTGGGGATGTGTAGAGGGACGTGGGGACATGGAGGAGGACATGGGGACACTGAGGTGATGGGAACGTGGACCTGAGGACATGGAGAGGGATGTGGGGACATGGAGAGGGATGTGGGGCCACTGAGGTGACATGGGGACATTAGGGGGGACACGGGGACACTGAAGTGATGGGAACACGGACCTGGGGACATGGAGGTGTGGGACATGGGGACAGGGAGAGGGACGAGGGGACACTGAGGTGATGGGGACAGGGATCTGGGGACATGGAGATGTGGGACATAGGGACACGGAGAGGGACGTGGGGACATTGAGGTGATGGGAACGTGGACGTGGGGACATGGAGAGGGACACGGGGACACTGAGGTGACGCGGGGCCACAGGGAGCGTGGAGGGGACGCGAGAGGGACGCTGAGGTGACAAGAGGCACGGGGTGGAGCTGGGAGGCCGCGGGGACAATGAGGGGACACAGGCCCTGTCCCCAGCTGCGCCCGGGGCCGTGAGGTCACCCCGTCCTCGTGCCAGCGCGTCCCTGTCCCCAACCCTGCGTCCCCGTCTCGGAGGCTGCGGGACGTGTCCCCGCCGTGTCCCGCTGTGCCCCTCGTGCTCCGCGTGTCCCCCTGTCCCTAGCTGACCCCCCAGTGTCCCCGTGTCCCCATCTTCCCTGGCTGTGTCCCCCCCATGTCCCCAGCTGTGCCCCTTGTGTGTCCTTGGATGTGTCCCCGTGTCCTTGGATGTGTCCCCGTGTCCTCCATGTGTCCCTGGCCGTGTCCCCGTGTCCCACGTGTGTCCTGTGTCCCTGGTCATGTCCCCGTGTGTCCCTATGTCCCTGGCCGTGTCCCCATGTCCCATGTGTGTCCAGTGTCCCTGGCCATGTCCCCATGTCCCCAGCCACGTCCCCATGTCCCATACGTGTTATGTGTCCCTGGCTGTGTCCCCGTGTCCCCCACATGTCCAGTGTCCCTGGCCCTGTCCCCAGCCATGTCCCCATGTCCCTTGCGTGTCCAGTGTCCCTGGCCGTGTCCCCGTGTCCCTCGTATGTCCAGTGTTCCTGGCCGTGTCCACATGTCCCTTGTGTGTCCCTGGTTGTGTCCCCAGCCATGTCTCCATGTCCCACATGTGTCCTGTGTCCCTGGCCGTGTCCCCATGTCCCATGTGTGTGCAGTGTCCCTGTGTCCCACTCGTGTCCCTGTGTCCCACTCGTGTCCCACTAGTGTCCCCGTGTCCCACTTGTGTCCTGTGTCTGTGTCCCCGTGTCCCTGTGTCTGTGTCCCTGTGTCCCACTCGTGTCCCCGTGTCTGTGTCCCCGTGTCCCACTCGTGTCCTGTGTCCGTGTCCCGTGTCCGTGTCCCCCTCGTGTCCCGTCCCCGTGTCCCACTCGTGTCCCCGTGTCCCACTCGTGTCCTGTGTCCGTGTCCCACTCGTGTCCCCATGTCCCACGCGTCCCACACGTGTCCCACGCGTGTCCTGTGTCCGTGTCCCACTCGTGTCCTGTGTCCGTGTCCCCATGTCCCACATGTGTCCCTGTGTCCATTTCCCACGCGTGTCCCGTGTCCCCGTGTCCCTGTGTCCGTGTCCCACGCGTGCCCCGTGTCCGTGTCCCCGTGTCCCACGCGTGTCCCCCTGTCCGTGTCCCCGTGTCCCTCCCGTGTCCGTGTCCCCGTGTCCCACGCGTGTCCCCATGTCCCGTGTCCCCGTGTCCGTGTCCCCGTGTCCCACGCGTGTCCCGTGTCTGTGTCCCCATGTCCCGTGTCCATGTCCCCGTGTCCCACGCGTGTCCCCATGTCCCGTGTCCCACTCATGTCCCCGTGTCCCCAGCTGGAGGAGGCTCCGGCGCTGAAGCCGCGGGCGGCCCCGGACGCGCCCCCCAGCTCGTCCCCCGCTCACAAAGTTCAGCGAAGCGTCAGCGCCAACCCCAAACGCCGCGTCAGCGACCAGGGTCAGGGGACACGGGGACACCGGGACCCCGCGGGGGGGGGGGTGCTCCGGGAGGGGACACGGGGGGGCCCAGAGCCGGGGGGGGGACAAGGGGGGGCTTTGGGAGGGGACACGGGGGGCCCCAGAGACGGGGGAGGGACGGGGGGGCTCTGGGAGGGGACACGGGAGACCCCAGATCAAGGGGGGGCTCTGGGAGGGGACAAGAGGGTCTACGGGTCCATAGAGGGAGGGGACAGGGGGGTCCTTGTGTCCTGGGAGGGGGCACAGGGGGGTGTCTGCACCCCTCGATCTGTGGGGGGGACACAAGGGGGTCCCCAGATGCTGGGGGAGGTTAAGGGGGGGCTCTGGAGGGGGACACAGGGGTTCCCAGGTTTGGGGGGGGACAAGGGGGTCTACGGGTCCATAGAGGGAGGGGACAAGGGGGTCCTTGTGTCCTGGGAGGGGGGACAGGGGGGTCTATGCACCCCTCGATCTGTAGGGGGGACACAAGGGGGGGCTCTGGGAGGGGACATGGGGGTCCCTAGATGCTTGGGGGACATGGGGGGGCTTTGGGAGGGGACACGGGGGTCCCCAGAGCTGAGGGGGGCGACAAGGGGGGGCTCTGGGAGGGGACACAGGGGGGTCCCCAGATCTAGGGGGGGACAAGGGGTGGCTCTGGGAGGGGACACGGGGGTCTACAGGTCCATAGAGGGAGGGGACAAGGGGGTCCTTGTGTCCTGGGAGGGGGGACAGGGGGGTCCCCAGATGCCGGGGGGGGGCAAAGGGGGGGTCTGGGGTATCACAGGGTGAGCTCGACCCTTGCTCGGTCCCCAGGGATGGAGGGGAGGAAGAAGGGGGGGTCCCTGTGGGGCTTTGGGGGGGGGGGGTGGGATCAGGGCCCTTCCAGGCCCCCCCCAAAGGCCTGGAGTTGCCCCCCAAGCACGTCCGTGTGTCCGTCCCCCCCGCAGCTGGTCTGTCCATCCCCACGTCCGCCTCGTACTGCAAGAAGACGCAGGCGGCCAACGCCGAGAACAAGCGCGGAGGGGGGGGAGGAGGAGGAGGAGGAGGAGGCGGCGGCGAGGAAGAAGGGGGGCGGCGGGCGGGCAGCACGGCCAAGGTGCCCCCCAGCCCCCTGCCCGGCCTGGAGCGAGGAGCCAAGGGGACCCCCTCGCCCTCCACGGTCAGCAACGGGGGGGCACCCAGGGGTGTCCTGGGGGCTGGGGGGGCACCCAGGGGTGTCCTGGGGTCTGGGGGGGGCTCAGGGGGGCACCCAGGGGTGCTGAGGGGGGATCAGGGGGGCACCCAGGGGTGTCCTGGGGTCTGGGGGGCACTTACGGGGTACCCAGGGGTGTCCTGGGGTCTGGGGGGGGCTCAGGGGGGCACCCAGGGGTGCTGAGGGGGATCGGGGGGCACCCAGGGGTGTCCTGAAATTTGGGGGGGCTCAGAGGGGCACCCAGGGATGCTGAGGGGGGATCAGGGGGCACCCAGGGGTGTCCTGGGGTTGAGGGGGGATCGGGGGGCCACCCAGGGTGTCCTGAAATTTGGGGGGGCTTAGAGGGGCACCCAGGGGTGCTGAGGGGGGATCAGGGGGCACCCAGGGGTGTCCTGGGGTTGGGGGGGGATCATGGGGCACCCAGGGGTGCTGAGGGGGGATTGGGGGGCACCCAGGGGTGTCCTGGGGTTGGGGGGGGATCATGGGGGCACCCAGGGGTGCTGAGGGGGGGATCGGGGGGGCACCCAGGGGTGTCCTGGGGTTGGGGGGCACTTACAGGGTACCCAGGGGTGTCCTGGGGTTGAGGGGGGATCAGGGGGGCACCCAGGGGTGCTGAGGGGGGATCGGGGGGGCACCCAGGGGTGTCCTGAAATTTGGGGGGGGCTCAGAGGGGCACCCAGGGATGCTGAGGGGGGATCAGGGGGCACCCAGGGGTGTCCTGGGGTTGGAGGGGATCATGGGGGCACCCAGGGGTGCTGAGGGGGGTCGGGGGGCACTTATGGGGCACCCAGGGGTGTCCTGAAGTTTGGGAGGGATCGGGGGGTACCCAGGGGTCTTCGTGGTTTGGGGGGGATCGAGGGGTTGGGCGAGTCCCCTGGTTTGTGACGTGGTTGGGGGGGGGGGGAGGCCGGGGCTCCCCCACCCCCTGATTCTTTTTGGGGTCCCCTGAGGCGTCCAGCTTCCCGTGGTTCGCAGCAGGGGGTCCCCAGCCCCCTTCTCTCCCCGTTTTTGGGGTGCCCAGCCCCCCTTTTCCCCCCCATCACCCCCTTTGTGTCCCCCCCCCTTACAGAACAGCGTCCTCTCCACGGGCACCACGCGGAGCCGCAACTCCCCGCTGCTCGACCGCGGCGGCCTGGGCCAGAGCTCCCTGCAGAACGGCAAGGACAGGTAGGGGGGACCCAAAACCCTCCCCCCCTGCACCCCCAAACCTCCTCCGCACCCCCAAACCACCTCCACACCCCCTTAGTTCCCCCCCCACGCACCCCACTTTTCTCTCCTAGCCTCCCCGCACCCGGCTCTCGGCCCTCGCCTGCTGCCCCCCAAATCCCCCCTCTGCACCCCCAATCCCCCCCCTGCACCCCCTTAATCCCCCCCACACACCCCCAATCCTCCTCTGCACCCCCTTAATCACCACAAACCCCCTCTGCACCCCCAAATCCCCCCCCTGCACCCCCTTAATCCCCCCCACACACCCCCAATCCCCCTCTGCACCCCCTTAATCACCCACAAACCCCCCTCTGCACCCCTCAACACCCTTCTGCACCCCCTTAATCCCCCCCACACACCCCCAATCCCCCTCTGCACCCCCTTAATCACCCACAAACCCCCCTCTGCACCCCCCAACACCCCCCTGCACCCCCTTAATCCGCCCCCACACCCCCAATCCCCCTCTGCACCCCCTTAATCACCCACAAACCCCCCTCTGCACCCCCCAACACCCCCCTGCACCCCCTTAATCCACCCCCCACACCTCCAACCTCCTTCTGCACCCCCTTAATCCCCCCCGCACCCCACTTTTCTCCCGTAGCTGCCACCCCTCACCTTCTACCCCACAAACACCCCCCTGCACCCCCTTAATTCCCCCCCCTGCACCCCCGTTTCCCGCTCTGCACCGCCTTAATCCCACCCCCACCCCCCCAATCCCCCTCTGCACCCCCTTAATCCCCCCATACACACCCCCAATCCCCCTCTGCACCCCCTTAATCCCCCCACACCCCCCCAATCCCCCTCTGCACCCCCTTAATCCCCCCACACCCCCCCAATCCCCCTCTGCACCCCCTTAATCCCCCCATACACACCCCCGTTTCCCGCTCTGCACCCCCTTAATCCCACCCCCCACCCCCCCAATCCCCCTCTGCACCCCCTTAATCCCCCCATACACACCCCCAATCCCCCTCTGCACCCCCTTAATCCCCCCCCACCCCCCCAATCCCCCTCTGCACCCCTTAATCCCCCCCTGCACCCCACTTTTCTCTCGTAGCTGCCGCCCCTCGCCTGCTGCCCCCCCGGCCCCCGGCGCCCCCCCGCGCTCCCGGCAGCTCCGAAACCCAGCGCCCCCCCCCGCCGACGCCAACTGCGACACCCCCCGGCCCAGGCAAGGCCCCCCCAAATCCTGGAGGCCGGGGGGGGGACCCCAGGGATTGCGGGGTGGGGGGGGGGGGTCGATTTGGGGTGACAGTGTCCCCCTGCCTGGCACCTCAGGGTGGCCCTGGGGATTTGGGGTGACTCTGAGTGCTCCTCCTGCCTAGGGTGCTGGGGGGGGCCCTGGGGTGCTGAGGGGGTCCCTGGGGTGCTATGGGGTCCCTGGGGTGCTATGGGGTCCCTAGGGTGCTGGGGGTCTCTGTGTGAACCCCCCAGTTCCACAGCGGGGGGGTTCCCCAAGTCTCTGCGGGTTTCTTTGTGACCCCTAATTCCATAGTGGGGGGTCCGGTGGGGTCTCTGGGGTGCTGGGGGTCTCTGTGTGATCCCCAATTCCACACTGGGGGGGGTTCCCTGGGTTGCTGGGGCCCAATTCCACACTGGGGTGGTCCCTGGGGTGCTGGGGGTCTCTCTGTGACCCCTAATTCCACACTGGGGCGCTGAGGGGGTCCCTGGGCTGCTGGGGGTCTCTGTGTGACCCCCAATTCCCCAGTGGGGGGGGTCCCTGGGCTGCTGGGGGTCTCTGTGTGACCCCCAATTCCACAGTGAGGGGGTCCCTGGGGTGCTGGGGGTCTCTGTGTGACCCCAATTCCACAGTGAGGGGGTCCCTGGGGGTGCTGGGGGTCTCTGTGTGACCCCCAGTTCCACAGTAGGGGGGGGTCCCTAGGTCTCTGCAGGTCTCTCTGTGACCCCCAATTCCACATGGTGGGGGGTCCCTGGGCTGCTGGGGGTCTCTGTGGGACCCCCAATTCTCCAGTGGGGGGGGTCCCTGGGGTGCTGGGGGTCTCTGTGTGACCCCCAATTCCACACTGGGGGGTCCCTGGATTGCTATGGGGTCTCTGTGTGACCCCCAGTTCCACAGTAGGGGGCGTCCCTAGGTCTCTGCAGGTCTCTCTGTGGCCCCCAATTCCACACGGGGGGGGGCCCTGGGCTGCTGGGGGTCTTTGTGTGACCCCCAATTCTGTAAGTGGGGGGGTCCAGTGGGGTCTCTGGGGTGCTGGGGGGTCTCTGTGTGACCCCCAATTCCCCAGTGGGGGGGTGCTGGGGGTCTCTGTGTGACCCCCAATTCCACACTGGGGCGCTGAGGGGGTCCCTGGGCTGCTGGGGGTGTCTCAGTGTGTGTGTCCCCCGCCCCTTCTCACCGTGTCCCCCCCCCCTCTATCCGCAGCGTCGCCCCGAGCCGCGTTCCGGCCGCGTCCCCCTCCGCGCACAACGTGAGCCAAGGCCCCGGGGAGCCGCGTCCCAGCTTCCCGCGCGGCGTCTCCAGCCGCAGCACCTTCCACGCGGGGCAGGTTCGGGGGGCGCGGGACCAGCCCCCCCTGCCCTACGCGCTGCCCCCCCCCGGCCCTGCCCCCCCGGGCCTCCCCCTCGGGCACCAGCCAGGGCCGCCGCGGCCCCTCCGCCAGCCTCTTCAGCAAGTTCACCTCCAAGTTCGTGCGCAGGTGAGCGCCGCGCCTCCGTCCCCTCCCTGTCCCCTCCCTGTCCCCTGTGGCTCCTCCATCCCCTCTGTGTCCCCTCCGTGTCCCCTCCGTGTCCCCTGGGGCTCCTCCATCCCCTCTGTGTCCACTCCCTGTCCCCTGGGGCTCCTCCATCCCCTCTGTGTCCCCTCTGTGTCCCCCTGTGGCTCCTCCATCCCCTCTGTGTCCACTCCCTGTCCCCTGGGGCTCCTCTGTCCCTTCTGTGTCCCCTCTGTGTCCCCTGGGGCTCCTCCATCCCCTCTGTGTCCACTCCCTGTCCCCCTGTGGCTCCTCCATCCCCTCTGTGTCCCCTCTGTGTCCCCTGGGGCTCCTCTATTCCCTCTGTTGTGTCCCCTCTGTGTCCCCTGGGGCTCCTCTATTCCCTCTGTGTCCCCTCTGTGTCCCCTCTGTGTCCCCTGGGGCTCCTCCATCCCCTCTGTGTCCCCTCTGTGTCCCCTCTGTGTCCCCTGGGGCTCCTCTATTCCCTCTGTGTCCCCTCTGTGTCCCCTCATCCTCTGGGATTCCTCTCTGTGTGTCCCCCCGTGTCCCCTCTGTGTCCCCCCATGTCCCCTCCGTGTCCCCTGGGGCTCCTCCGTCCCCTCTGTGTCCCCCCGTGTCCCCTCCTGTCCCCCCCCAGCCCCCCGGACGCCAGGGATGGGGGTGCCAGGGGTTTATTTTGGGGGGGGGCTCTCCCCTCCCCTCCCCAACGCCCCCTTCTCTTCTCTTTGTCTTTGTAGAAATCTCTCTTTCAGGTTTGCCAGAAGGTAGGGGCCGCGCCGGGCGCCTGGGTCCCCCCCTCCCCGTGTCCCCCCCACTCCTCGCACGCTGTCCCCCCCCCTTCCCCCCAGGAGAGCAGGCCCCGACCCCCCAAAACCCCCAACCCCCCCCCAAAACCCCTTCCCAGTGTTGGCTGCACGGCCCCGCATGACCCCCCCCCCCCCCCCCCCCAAACCCCCCCAGCTTGGCTCTGTGTCCGTGTGTCTGTCTGTGTGTGTCCCCCCCTCCCCCTGTCTGTCTGTCTGTCCCCGATCCCGCCCTGGGGAAGGGGAAGGGGAGGGGGGGGGTGGTGTCTGTGTGTCCGTCTGTCCCCCCCCTGCTCACCGAGCTCCTTCTTGTTCCCCGAGGAACCCGCACGAGCCCGAGGGCAAAGACCGAGTGGAGACGCTGAGGTGAGCGCCCCAACACCCCCGGGATCCCCCGAGGAACCCCCCGAGGAACCCCCTGAGACCCCCCCAGGATCCCCCTGAGATCCAGGGATCCCCCTGAGGAACCCCCTGAGACCCCCCAGGATCCCCCAATCCCCTTGAGATCCAGGGATCCCCCTGAGACCCCCCCAGGATCCCCCGAGGAACCCCCTGAGACCCCCCCCGGGATCCCCAAGGATCCCCCTGAGATCCAGGGATCCTCCTGAGGAACCCCCTGAGACCCCCCTGAGATCCAGGGAATCCACCCAGGGAGCCCAGGATCCCTCTGAGACCTCCAGGATCCCCTCAAGATCCAAGGGATCCCCCCCAAGGGACCCGGGATCCCCCTGAGAGCCCCAGGATCCCCCTGAGATGCTGCTCCTGGTGCCTCCATGGGTCCCTGGATCCCTCCTGGTGCCCCCCAGGACCTCCAGGCTGCTCCTGGTGCCTCCATGGGTTCCTCCTGGTGCCCCTCAGGACCTCCAGGCCGCTCCTGGTGCCTCCGTGGGTTCCTCCTGGTGGCCTCCAGGACCTCCAGGCTGCTCCTGGTGCCTCCGTGGGTTCCTCCTGGTGCCCCCCAGGACCTCCAGGCTGCTCCTGGTGCCTCCGTGGGTTCCTCCTGGTGCCCCCCAGGACCTCCAGGCTGCTCCTGGTGCCTCTGTGGGTTCCTCCTGGTGCCCCCCAGGACCTCCAGGCTGCTCCTGGTGGGTTCCTGACGCCCCGTTGGTGTCCTCCCTCCCTCCAGGCCGGCGGTGGCTGCGGACAAAGACCTTCGGGAAGCGGGCGGGCGGGACGCCAAGCCCCGTTCCTTGCGTTTCACCTGGAGCATGAAGACCACGAGCTCCCTGGAACCCGGGGAGATGCTGCGGGAGATCCGGAAGGTGCTGGACGCCAACAGCTGCCGCTGCGAACCCCAAGAACGCTTCGTCCTCCTCTGCGCCCACGGAGCCCCGGCCACGACTCCTTCGTCCAGTGGGAGATGGAAGTCTGCAAACTGCCCCGCTTGTCCCTCAACGGCGTCCGCTTCAAGCGCATCGCCGGCACCTCCATGGCCTTCAAGAACATCGCCTCAAGGTGGCCAACGAGCTCAAACTCTGAGCCCAGCGGCCACCCGGAGGCCCTGGGGGGGACGAGGAGCCTCCAGGAAGGACGTAGGAGCCCTACGGACCTTCTAACGTGCTCCAGGAACCTGTGAGGAACATCCTGGAGCCTCCAGGAAGGACGTAGAAGCCCTACGGACCTTCTAACGTGCTCCAGGAACCTGTGAGGAACATCCTGCAGCCTCCAGGAAGGACGTAAGAGCCCTACGGACCTTGACGTAAGAGCCCTACGGACCTTCTAACGTGGAACGAGGAGCCTCCAGGAAGGACGTAGGAGCCTTACAAACCTTCTAATGTGGTCCAGGAACCTGTGAGGAACCTCCTGGGGTGGCTCAGGGTAGACCTGGGAGCTCTAGGGAGTGTCCTCGATGGACATTGAGAGCTCTGGAGACCTTCATTGTGGTCCAGGAAGCCGTAGGGACATCCTGGATGGACCTGGGATCCTCCTGGTGGCCCTGGGATCTTCCTGGTGGCCCCGGGATAATATCCAGGATGGACCTGGGAGCTCTGGAGACCTTCGTCGTGGTCCAGGAACCCGTGGAGACCTCCTGGACGGGGCCTGGAGGACGTGTAGGGATGTCCTGGTGGCCCAGGGGACGTCCAGGATGGACGTAGGAGCTATGGAGACGCCCTGGATGGACCCGAGAGCTCTGTCGATGTCCTGGTGGCCCCGGGAATGTCTTGAGATGGACATAAAAGAGCTCTGGAGACCTTCTGCCTGGTCCAGGGTCTCGTGGGGTTGTCCTGGATGGACCTGGGGGCCTGGTGGAGACGTCCTGGATGGACCTGGTGGCCCGGGGACAACCGGGATGGACTCGGGGCTTCTTGTGAGGATGTGGGGACCTGGGACATCTGGGATGCTCTGGGATCGTCCCTCATGGTCCAGGACCCCGTGGGGACATCCCGGGTGGCCTTGGGGACATCCTGGATCCGTGGGGATGTCCCGGGTGGGACCTTCAGGGGTGTCCGAGGTGGACCTGGAGATGTGGGAAGGACCATCCTGGGTGGCCTTGGGGACACGTGGGGATATCCTGAGCCCTTGGGGACACCCCAGGTGATCCTGGAGCCCCCCTGGGTGGCCTTGGGATGGACCTTGGGGACTCGTGGGGACGTTCTGGGCACTCCTAGACTCCTTGGGGACCTCCTGGGGGGTCCTGGAGCCCCTTGGGGACCTCCTGGATGGACCTGGAGCCCCTTGGTGGCCCTGGGGACCTCCTGGGGGGTCCTGGAGCCCCTTGATGGCCTTGGGGACCTCCTGGATGGACCCTTGGGGACCTCCTGGATGGACCTGGAGCCCCTTGGTGGCCTTGGGGACCTCCTGGGGGGTTCTGGAGCCCCTTGGTGGCCCTGGGGGGGTCCTGGGTGGCCTTGGGGGCCCGACCCCCCCCCTCCCCGCACTCAGGAAGGGCCCGGGGTGGGGGTGGGGCGGCTCTGGCCCCGCCCCTTTCTGCTGTAGCCCCGCCCCCTCCCGAGGCTCCGCCCCCTTGGGGGTGTTGGGGAGGGGGGGGGCAGGTTCCATTAAAGACTTTCCAGAAAGAGTTGGGGCTCCGAGTGGTGCCGGCCAGTACGGACCAGTACAAACCAGTACGGACCAGTACAAACCAGTATGGACCAGTGGAGGCCAGTATAAGAGTGTACAGAACAGTATAGAGCTGTGCAGACCAGTATAAACCAGTATGGGCCAGTATAAAAGAGTGTACAGACCAGTATGGAGTGGTACGGACCAGTATAAACCAGTGTGGGCTGGATTTTCCAGTCTAAACCAGTACAGGCCAGTATGAGCCAATCCAGAGTAGGGATTCCAGTATGAATGGGCCAGTATAAACCAGTAGGGATCGGTACAGACCGGGGCTCCCAGTATAAACCAGTAGGGATCGGTACAGACCAGGGCTCCCAGTATAAACCAGTACGGATCGGTACAGACCGGGGCTCCCAGTATAAACCAGTATGGATCAGTACAGACCGGGGCTCCCAGTATAAACCAGTACAGATTGGGGCTCCCAGTATAAACCAGTACAGATCGGTACAGACTGGGGCTCCCAGTATGGACCAGCACAGACTGGGGCTTCCAGTTTAAACTACATTACAGGGAAGGATTCCCAGTATAAACCAGTACAGACCAGCACTTCTTTCTGGTCCCCCCCGCCCTTCCCATTCAAGCCCAGCAGGGGCGTGGCCAGCGGAGGGGGGCGTGGTCAACGCGAGGGGGCGTGGCCAGCGCTAGGGGGCGCCAAACGGCCCCTCTGTCCTCACTGCGCATGCGCGCAGCGGCCATAGTAGGCGGTACCGCCTACCTGTAGCCCCGCCCCCCTCGCCTTGCGCATGCGCAGTGGCCGCGCGCCCCGCGGCTCCTCCCCCCCCCCCCCCCCCCGCGCAGGAGCCGCCATGGGGGTGAGTGGGGGTGGGGGGGGGCGAGGGGATTGAAGGGAAAATATGGGGGTGATGAGGGGGATTTGGGGGGAGATGAGGGGGGTGTGAGGGGAAATGAGAGAGCTTGGGGGAGATGAGGGGGTTTGGGGGTGATGAGGGGGGTTTCGGGCTGATGAGGGGGGTTTGGGGGAAGATGAGGGGGGTGTGAGGGGAAATGAGAGAGTTTGGGGCTGATGAGGGGGGTTTGGGGAGTGATGACGGGGGTGTGAGGGGAAATGTGAGAGTTTGGGGGAGATGAGGGGGGTGTGAGGGGAAATGTGAGATTTTGGGGGAGATGAGGGGGGTGTGAGGGGAAATGAGAGAGTTTGGGGGTGATGAGGGGGGTTTGGGGGTGATGAGGGGGGTTTGGGGGAAGATGAGGGGGGTTTGGGGGGTGATGAGGGGGGTGTGAGGGGAAATGTGAGAGTTTGGGGGAGATGAGGGTGTTTGGGGGGAGATGAGGGGGGTGTGAGGGAAGATGAGGGGGGTTTGGGGGGTGATGAGGGGGGTGTGAGGGGAAATGTGAGAGTTTGGGGGAGATGAGGGGTGTTTGGGGGTGATGAGGGGGGTTTGAGGGAAGATGAGGGGGGTTTGGGGGGTGATGAGGGGGGTGTGAGGGGAAATGTGAGAGTTTGGGGGAGATGAGGGGTGTTTGGGGGTGATGAGGGGGGTTTGGGGGGAGATGAGGGGGGTGTGAGGGGAAATGTGAGAGTTTGGGGGGAGTTGAGGTGATTTGGGGGGAGATGAGGGGGGTTTGGGGGTGATGAGGGGGGTGTGAGGGGAAATGAGAGAGTTTGGGGGAGATGAGAGGGCTGTGAGGGGAAATGTGAGAGTTTGGGGGTGATGAGGGGGGTTTGGGGGAGATGAGGGGGGTTTGGGGGGAGATGAGGGGGGTATGAGGGGAAATGAGAGAGTTTGGGGGTGATGAGGGGGGTTTGAGGGGTGATGAGGGGGGTTTGGGGGCTGATGAGGGGGGTGTGAGGGGAAATGTGAGAGTTTGGGGGAGATGAGGGGTGTTTGGGGGTGATGAGGGGGGTTTGGGGGGAGATGAGGGGGGTGTGAGGGTAAATGTGAGAGTTTGGGGGGAGTTGAGGTGATTTGGGGGGAGATGATGGGGGTTTGAGGGGAGATGAGGGGATTTGGGGGGTGCGAGGGGAAATGTGAGAGTTTGGGGGGAGTTGAGGTGATTTGGGGGGAGATGAGGGGGGTTTGGGGGGTGATGAGGGGGGTGTGAGGGATTGAGTGAGTTTGGGGGGTGATGTGGGGGTTGGGGTGTGTGGGGGGGGTGGTTGGTGTGGGGGCAATGTGAGGAGTTTGGGGGGTATGTGGAGGGTGTGGGGGGAAATGTGAGAGTTAGGGGTAGATGAGGGGTGTTTGGGGGTCGTTGAGGGGGATGGTTAGGGGGAGATGAGGGGATTTGGGGCGATGTGTGGAATTTGGGCAAGTTGAGGGGTTTGTGGGGAATGGGATATGTGGTAATTTGGGCCTCTTTGAGGGGATTTGGGGGGAAAATGAGGGGATTTGGGGTGAAACGTGAGGTGAATTTGAGGAAATATGAGGGGATTTGGGGGAAATATGAGGGGATTGAGAAATATGAGGGGATTTGGGGGAAACATGAGGAGATTTGGGGGAAACATGAGGGAATTTGGGGGAAATATAAGGGGATTTGGGGGAAACATGAGGGGATTTGAGGAAATATGAGGGAATTTGAGGAAAACATGAGGGGATTTGGGGCGGTTTGAAGAGTTTGGGGCAGTGTGAAGAGATTTTTGCGCTTGGGGCGGCAGAGGAAATCCAGCAAAGCCAAGGAGAAGAAGCAGAAGCGCCTGGAGGAGCGAGCGGCCATGGACGCCGTCTGCGCCAAGGTGGAAGCCGCCAACAAAGTGAGTTTCCCCGGCATCCACGAGGCCGGAAAAACGGGGTGAAACCCCTTAGGATTGGTTCAAACCGAGGGCGGGAGTGCAACTTCCTTGCTTGTTTTTTCAGGATGCTCTTTGGTTTTCTTCCAGCTGGAAGATCCCCTCGAAGCGTTTCCGGTGTTTAAGAGATACGAGCGGAACGGGTGAGTCCCGCCCTGCCCGGCGATTCCCGGTGTTCCCGGCCGATTCCCGGTGCCGACGGCGTTTTCTCTCCTGGAATTCCCGCAGGTTGAACGTCGCCATCGAGTGCAAACGCGGCTCCGGGCTGGAGCCGGCCACGCTCGACTGGGCCTTCGAGCTCACCAAGGCCAACATGCAGAGCCTGTGAGGGAAATTCCTTTCCCCCCCACAAATCCCACTCTTTCCTCAGCCCGTGAATCCCATTTTCCTCCCAGGAGACCCCTTTTCCCCTTGTGAATCCCATTTTTCCTCTGCAAATCCCGATTTTTCCCATTTTTTCCCCAAAAAATTATTTTCCTCCCCACATCCCATTCCCCCAATTCCCGTTTTCCCCCAGTTCCCAGGTGTTTTCCCCTGCAAATCCCATTTTCCCTCCCTAAATCCCCTTTTTCTCTCCAAATCCCATTCCTCCAGTTTCAACTTCCCCCACCAAGATCCTCGTTTATCTTTCTCAGGGCCCCATTTTTCCCCCCCAAACCCCATTTTTTTCCCCCCAAACCCTGTTCTTTCCCCCACAAACCCCGTTTTTTCCCCAAAAAACCCCATTTTCTCCACCCCAAACCCCATTTTCTCCACCCCAAACCCCGTTTTTCCCCCACAAACCCCGTTTTTCCCCCCCAAACCCCGTTTTTCCCCCCAAAAACTCCTTTTCCTCCCCCCAAACCCCATTTTTTCCCCCCCAAACCCCGTTTTTTCCCCAAAAAACTCCTTTTCCTCCCCCGAAACCCCATTTTTCCTACCCCAAACCCTGTTTGTTCCCCCCAAACCCCATTTTTTCCCCCCTAAACCCCGTTTTTTCCCCAAAAAACTCCTTTTCCTCCCCCCAAACCCCGTTTTCTCCACCCCAAACCCCATTTTCTCCCCCCCAAACCCCATTTTCTCCCCCCCAAACCCCGTTTTCCCCCCCAAACCCCGTTTTTCCCCCCCAAACCCCGTTTTTTCCCCCCAAAACTCCTTTTCCTCCCCCCAAACCCCATTTTTTCCCCCCCAAACCCCGTTTTTTCCCCAAAAAACTCCTTTTCCTCCCCCGAAACCCCATTTTTCCTACCCCAAACCCTGTTTGTTCCCCCCCAAACCCCATTTTTTCCCCCTAAACCCCGTTTTTTCCCCAAAAAACTCCTTTTCCTCCCCCCAAACCCCGTTTTCTCCACCCCAAACCCCGTTTTTCCCCCCCCAAACCCCGTTTTTTCCCCAAAAAACTCCTTTTCCTCCCCCCAAACCCCATTTCTCCCCTCCCAAACCCCGTTTTTTCACCCCACACCCCGTTTTTTCCCCGCAGGTACGAGCAGAGCGAGTGGGGCTGGAAGGAGCGGGAGAAGCGGGAGGAGCTGCGGGACGAGCGGGCCTGGTACCTGATCGCCCGCGACTCGGCCCTCGGCCCCGTCGCCTTCTCCCACTTCCGTTTCGACGTGGAGTGCGGCGACGAGGTTCTCTACTGGTGCGTCCCCCAAAACGGGCTCAGACCCCCCAAAAACGGGGCTCCCCCCCCCCGCCCCGATTCCTAACCCCGGGGTCTCCTCCCGCCAGCTACGAGGTGCAGCTGGAGAGCCGCGTGCGGCGACGAGGCCTCGGCAAGTTCCTCCTCCAGATCCTCCAGCTCGTGGCCAACAGGTGCCGCGCCGGGGGGGGAAACACGGGATTTGGGGGGAAAAGCGGGATTTGGGGGCAAAATTGTGGGGTTTGGGGGCAGAACCGGGGGGGTTGGGGGCAAAACTGGGGGGTTTGGGGGCAGAACCAGGGTTTTTTAGGGCAAAATCAGGATTTGGGGGGCAAAAGTGGGTGGTTTGGGTGCACAACAAGGGGGTTTGGGGCAGAACCAAGGGGTTTTAGGGCAAAATCAGGATTTGGGGGGCAAAACTGGGTGGTTTGGGGGCAAAACTGGGGGGGTTGGGGTTAAAACCAGGTGGTTTGGGGACGAATCTGTGTGGGTTTGGGGCAGAACCAGGGGGTTTGGGGGCAGAACAAGTGGGTTTGGGGGCAAAATCAGGATTTGGGGGTAAAACTGGGTGGTTTGGGGGCAAAACTGTGTGGTTTGGAGGCAGAACAAGGGGATTTTGGGGCAAAATCAGGATTTGGGGGCAAAACTGGGTGGTTTGGGGGCAGAACCAGGCGGTTTTGGGGCAGGACCAGGAGATTTGGGGTGGAACTAGGGGGTTCTGAGGCAGAACCAGGGGGTTTGGGGGCAAAATCAGAATTTGGGGGCAAAACTGGGTGGCTTGGGGGCACAACGAGGGGGTTTTGGGGCAGAACCAGGGGGTTTGGGGTGGAACCAGGAAGGTTTTGGGGTGGAACTGGGTGGTTTGGGGGCAAAACCAGGCGGTTTGGGGTGGGAAACGGGGGTTTTGGGGTGGAACCAGGTGGTTTTGAGGCGGAACTGGGTGATTTTGGGGCAGAACTGGGTGATTTTGAGGTGGAACTGGGTGATTTTAGGGTGGAAAGGTGATTTCAGGGTGGAATCAGGTGGTTTTGGGGTGGAACCAGCTGGTTTTGGGGTGGAACCAGGTGATTTTAGGGTGGAACCGGATGATTTTAGGGTTTAACAGGGTAATTTTGGGGTGGAACCGAGTGATTTCAGGGTGGAACGATGTGGTTTTGGGATGGAACCGGGTGATTTTGGGGTGGAACAGGGTGGTTTTGGGGTGGAACGAGGTGGTTTTGGGGTGGAAGCAGGTGATTTTAGGGTGGAACAAGGGGGTTTTGGGGTGGAACGAGGTGGTTTTAGGGTGGAAGTGGGTGATTTTAGGGTGGAACAAGGTGGTTTTGGGGTGGAACCGGGTGATTTTAGGGTTTAACAGGGTACTATCAGGGTGGAGCCCGGTGATTTCAGGGTGAAACGAGGTGGTTTTGGGGTGGAACAAGGTGGTTTTGGGGTGGAAGTGGGTGATTTTAGGGTGGAAACAGATTATTTTAGGGTGGAACGAGGTGGTTTTGGGGCAGAACCGGGTGCTTTTGGGGCGGAACGGGGTCGTTTGGAGGCTGAGCCCCGCTCCGGGCGCCCCCCCAGCACGCAGATGAAGAAGGTGATGCTGACGGTCTTCAAACACAACCACGGCGCCTACCAGTTCTTCCGAGAAGCGCTCCAGTAAGCTGGAATCCTCCCACCCCCTCGGTGCCTTCGTTCCGCTCCGTTTGCCGGGCGGGAGGTGGGAAAAGAGGGGGGAAAAGGCGGGTTGGGGGGCGGTTTGTCCGTCCGTCCGTCCGTAACGCGCTGTTCCCCCGCGTGTCTTTCCAGCGCGCTGGACGCGGGCCGGGCGCCGCGGGCAGCCGAGAGAGGTGGGTGCTCGGGAACCCCCCGCGGCACCAGCGCCCGGGGCCCAGGTCCCCGTTTCCAGGGGGTTCAGCCCTTTTTCTCGGGGTCCCCGTCCCCTTTTCCGGAGGTTTTGAACCCGTTTTCAAAGACCTTTGGCGCTTTTTCAGGGTTTGGGCCCGTTTTCCCGGGTTTTCAACCCACTTTCCAGTGTTTTTAACCCAGTTTTGCAGGAATTTTGCCCCTTTTCCAGGGGTTTGGCCCATTTTCCAGTGTTTTTACCCTAATATCCAGGATTTGGGACCATTTTCCATTGGATTTAACTCACTGTCCAGTGTTTTTAACCCCCTTTTGCAGGAACTTTGCCCCTTTTTCAGGGTTTTGGCCCATATTCCAGTGGTTTTAACTCACTTTTGCAGGAATTTTGCTCCTTTTCTAGGGTTTTGACCCATTTTCCAGTGTTTTTAACCCCCTTTTGCAGGAATTTTGTCCTTTTTCTGGGGTTTTGGCCCATTTTCCAATGGTTTTAACCCACTTTCCAGTGCTTTTAACCCACTTTTGCAGGAATTTTGCCCCTTTTCCAGGGGTTTGACCCATTTTCCAGCATTTTTAGCCTAATTTCCAGGATTTTAGCCCATATTCCAGTCTTCTTAACCCACTTTTCCAGGGTTTTGACCCATTTTCCAGGGTTTTTAACCCGCGATTGCAGTTATTTTACCCCTTTTCCAGGGGTTTTGCTCATTTTCCAGGGTTTTTAACCCACTTCCCAGTGTTGTTAACCCCCTTTTGGAGGAATTTTTCCCCTTTCCCAATTTTTTATCTATTTTCCAGAGGGTTTAACCCAGTTTTAGAGACATTTTGCCCCTTTTCCCATGTTTTTAAACCATGTAATGGGGATCATTGTCTCTGTCTCAGGGGTTTTGCCCTTTTTCCACAGTTTTAAACCAATTCTTGGAGGGATTTTGCCCATTTTCTGTGTTTTTTAACCCATTTCAGAGGCGTTTTGCCCCTTCCTGGGACGGGCAGGGCCAGGGGCGGTTTTGGGGCAGGACTGGGCTTTTTTTAGGGTGGAACTGGGTGATTTTAGGGTGGAAACATGATTTTAGGGTGGAACCAGGTGATTTTGGGGTGGAACGAGGTGATTTCGGGGTGGAACCGGGTGGTTTTAGGGTGGAAACAGATGATTTGAGGGTGGAACGAGGTGATTTTGGGCTGGAACCGGGTGGTTTTAGGGTGGAAACAGATGATTTGAGGGTGGAACGAGGTGGTTTTGGGGTGGAACCAAGTGATTTTGGGCTGGAACCGGGTGATTTTAGGGTGGAACAAGGTGGTTTGGGATGGAACCGGGTGATTTTGGGGTGGAACCAGGTGATTTTAGGGTGGAAACAGATGATTTTAGGGTGGAACAAGGTGGTTTGGGGTGGAAATAGGTGATTTTAGGGTGGAACGAGGTGGTTTGGGGTGGAACCGGGTGATTTTAAGGTTTAACAGAGTAATTTTGGGGTGGAACTGGGTGATTTCAGGGTGGAACGAGGTGGTTTTGGGCTGGAACCGGGTGGTTTGGGCTGGAACCGGGTGGTTTTGGGGTGGAACAAGGTGGTTTTAGGGTGGAACCGGGTGATTTTGGGGTGAAACCGGGTGATTTTAGGGTTTAACAGGGTAATTTTGGGGTGGAACCGGGTGATTTCAGGGTGGAACTGGGTGGTTTGGGGTGGAACCAGGTGGTTTTAGGGTGGAACCAGGTGGTTTTGGGGTGGTACGAGGTGATTTTGGGGTGGAACAAGGTGTTTTGGGGTGGAACCTGGTGGGTTTTGGGTGGAACAAGGTGGTTTTAGGGTGGAACGAGGTGGTTTTAGGGTGGAACGAGGTGATTTGGGGTTGGAAGGAGATGATTCTAGGGTGGAAGCAGGCAGTTTTGGGATGGAATTGAAGCACGGGGGGGTCAACTTGTGGTCCCAAGGGGGGGTGGGTGACGCTGCGCCCCCTCCCCAGGTTCGAGGTGGACGCCACCTCCCCGGGCCTCGCGGGGTGCTGCGGGGACCCCCCTTCCTACGAGATCCTCAGCCGCCGCACGCGCTTCGGGGAGAGCCCCCACGCCGAGGGGGGCGGACACTGCGGGGGCTGCTGCCGCTGAGCCCCAAAATCGAGCCCTTTCGACCCAAAACCTCGCCTGGACGACGAGGGGATCCCGACCTCCGCGCCCCCCAAACGGGTGATGGGACCCCCTTCTTCTCTCTGACCTCGCAGCCCGGGGGGGAGCCCCCCCGACCCCCAAAATCACAGGGTTTCACCCCAAAACCAGCGTCTCGCTGTGGGGAGGGGGGGATCCCGCCTTCTCCCCTCGCCAAACGGGGGATGGGACCCCCCCCACCTTTCCCACCCCCCACTTTTAGGGTTTTTTGGGGGGGTCGGGGGAGGCACATTTTGGGGCTGGAAAGGGTGTTTTTGGCCCATTCCGGTTGGTTCTGCCGCCTCGCGGGAGTCGGGGCCCCCTCCGCCACCTTTTTTTTTTTCCAGCGATATTTCTTTGTATGTGACAAATAAATAATAATTAAACTTTAATGGCTTGGCGGGAGGAGGGGCCTGGGACCCTCCCCAGTTCCCCCCAGTATCATACTGGGAGAAAAGAGCCCCCATCAGGCTGGAGAACTGCACCCTAGGACCCTTCTAGGACCTCCAGGACTAATCTAGAGCCCCCTAGGAGCCTTCTAGGACCCCCAGGACTAATCTAGAGCCCCCTAGGACCCTTCTAGGACCCCCAGGACTAGCCAAGAGCCCCCTAGGAGCCTTCTAGGACCCCTGGGACTAATCTAGAGCCCCCTAGGGGCCTTCTAGGACCCCCAGGAATAATCTAGAGCCCCCTAGGAGCCTTCTAGGACCCCCAGGAATAATCTAGAGCCCCCTAGGACCCTTCTAGGACCCCCAGGACTAATCTAGAGCCCCCTAGGACCCTTCTAGGACCCCCAGGACTAGCCAAGAGCCCCCTAGGAGCCTTCTAGGACCCCCAGGACTAATCTAGAGCCCCCTAGGACACTTCTAGGACCCCCAGGAATAATCTAGAGCCCCCTAGGACCCTTCTAGGACCCCCAGGACTAATCTGTGGGGCGGGGGGGGACATGGGGGTCTCAGAGAGGGATCTACAGGGCTGAGGGAGGGATCTGTGGGGCTGGGGGAGCCCCTGGGAGTTCCGAGGGGGCCCGGCAGGGGGCGTGGCCGGAGGCGATGAAGGGCGGAGCTATGCGAATAGACCCTGTTGGTCACGTGACTGTGGGCGTGGTTATGCAAAGACACACGCTACTGGTTACCTGCTCGAGGAAGGGGCGTGGTTATGCAAATTAGCCCCATCGTACGCCGCAGGGTGTGCTTTGAGCGCCCCCAAACCGGGTTTTTGGGGTTCAGCGGGGGCGGCGATAGCGAAAAACGGGGCAAAGCGGTGAGAAACGGTGCGGGGAGCGATGGGGAAGAACGGAGAAAGGCACTGTGGGGGTCGCCGTGCGTTGAGAGCGAGTGGGGAGCGGTGGGGTCCGTGCGGGCGGAGGGCTCCGGCATCGCTTCTCGGCCTTTTGGCTAAGATCAAGTGTAGTATCTGTTCTTATCAGTTTAATATCTGATACGTCCTCGATGAGAGGACTTTATATTAAACGGATTTTTGGTCGTGGGAGTTGGATTCGGAGCTTGCTGCCTCCGCTCCGCGCATCGTCCCGGTATTGCAGTGCTTCCGGGCACGGTGCACCCCCTCGGGGACTATTTGAGGTTAAAGACAGAATTAATCGATTCCCTGGGTTCTTTGCGCAGTGGATGACACGGACGCCCTGTCCTCTCATCTCACTTGGCAGCCCTTTCTCTTCCTCTTTCCCGACGTCCTCGCGACTATAAAAAAAAGGAGTCGTTTCAAGATTTCTCTTCGCCTCTTCTCCCTCCCTTCACCCCGAGCACCCAACAAAGGTCCCGCTCCTGCAATCCCTCACTTCAAGAACCAGCCGCCCCGCACAGACCGTCTCAGCTCCTGCCTTTGCCTCCTCTCGGACGTTCGTTTCGCTGACGGCGTCGGTTAACCGAGGCTGAGCCCGCTCGTCCCAGACGGGGCCACCCGACGGGAGCCCCGTTTTCTTCTCTTTTGAGAGGCCCGAGAAGACCAATTTTCTCCTATTTTCAGAGTCCCGAGGCTCGAAAAGACCCGTTTTCTCCTTATATTAGAGTCGCGAGGCTCAAAAAGACACATTTTCTCCTCCTTTGAGAGTCCCGAAGCTCGAGAAGACCCGTTTTCTCCCTTTTTCAGAGGCGCGACGAGCAAGGAGCGCGGGGAGGGGCGCGGAGGGATACGAGAGCGGCGAGACACGAGAGCGCTGCGGCCCCAGCGACCGAGCTCCGAGCCTCCAGCGCTAAACTTAATCCAGACCCAAAGCCCAAGAGGAGAAGAAGTCCCGCAGAAGCGCATTTATTCTACTTTTAACCACAAATAGTCCCCGAGGGGGTGCACCGTGCCCGGAAGCACTGCAATACCGGGACGATGCGCGGAGCGGAGGGAGCAAGCTCCGAATCCAACTCCCACGGCCAAAAATCCGTTTAATATAAAGTCCTCTCATCGAGGACGTATCAGATATTAAACTGATAAGAACAGATACTACACTTGATCTTAGCCAAAAGGCCGAGAAGCGATGCCGGAGCCCTCCGCCCGCACGGGCCCCACCGCTCCCCACTCGCTCTCAACTCACGGCGACCCCCGCCCCGCGCTCCCAGCGTCCCCTGCGCGCCCCGCGGGCCTCGTTTGTATAGCCCCGCCCCTTCCCCGCGCGGCTCCCGCGCCCGAGGAGCCTTTTCCGCTCGTGGCGCCGGCGGGGGGTTCTCCGGCCCCCGGGAGCCCGTGTTCGCCCCGCAGCCTCGGAGTGAGCCCTCTGCGCCTCTCGGCGGAGCCCCGACCCTCCGAAACACCCGATTGCTCCTTTGTCCAGAGCCCCGACCCTCGGAAACACCCGTTTGCTCCTCTTTGCAGAGTCCCGAGGCTCGAAAAGACCCGTTTTCTCCTCTTTTGAGAGTCCCGAGGCACGAAAAGACCCGTTTTCTTCTCTTTTGAGCGTCGTGAGGCTCGAAAAGAGCCGGTTTCTTCTTTTTTTCATAGTCCCGAGGCTCAGAGAGACCCGTTTTCTTTTCTTTTGAGAGTCCCGAGGCTCGAAAACAGCCGTTTTCTTCTCTTTTCAGATTCCCGAGGCTCAGAGAGACCCTTTTTCTCCTTTTTTCAGAGTCCCGAGGCTCAAAAAGACCCATATTCTCCTCATTTCAGAGTCCCGAGGCTCGAAAAGACCCGTTTTCTTCTCTTTTGAGAGTCCTGGGGCTCAAAAAGACCCTTTTTCTCCTCTTTTCAGAGTCCTGACCCTCGAAAAGACCCTTTTTCTTCTCTTTTGAGCGTCATGAGGCTCGAAAAGGCCTGTTTTCTTCTAAGAGTCCCGAGGCTCAAAAAGACCATTTTTCGCCTCATTTTAGAGTCCCGAGGCTCGAAAAGACCCTTTTCTGCACTTTTCAGAGTCCTGACCCTCGAAAAGACCCGTTTTCTCCTCATTTCACAGTCGCAAGGCTTGAGAAGACCCTTTTTCTCCCCTTTTCATGGTCCCGACTCCTGAAAAGACCCTTTTTCTCCTCTTTTGAGAGTCCAGAGGCTCGAAAAGAGCCGTTTTCTCCTCTTTTGAGAGTCCCGAGGCATGAAAAGAGCCGTTTTCTCCTCTTTTCAGAGGCGCGGGGGCGGCGGGGGGGACGCGGATGGATATTGGGGAGCGCTGCGGCCCCAGCGACCGCACTCCGAGCCTCCAGCGCTAAACTTAACCCAGACCCAAAGCACAAGAGGAGAAGAAGTCACAAGAAGCGCATTTATTCTACTTTTAACCTCAAATAGTCCCCGAGGGGGTGCACCGTGCCCGGAAGCACTGCAATACCGGGACGATGCGCGGAGCGGAGGCAGCAAGCTCCGAATCCAACTCCCACGACCAAAAATCCGTTTAATATAAAGTCCTCTCATCGAGGACGTATCAGATATTAAACTGATAAGAACAGATACTACACTTGATCTTAGCCAAAAGGCCGAGAAGCGATGCCGGAGCCCTCCGCCCGCACGGACCCCACCGCTCCCTACTCGCTCTCAACTCACGGCGACCCCCACACGCCTTTCTCCGTTCTTCCCCATCGCTCCCCGCACGCTTTCTCACCGCTTTGCCCCGTTTTTCGCTATCGCCGCCTCCGCTGAACCCCAAAAACCCGTTTTTGGGGCGCTCAAAGCACACCCTGCGGCGTACGATGGGGATAATTTGCATAACCACGCCCCTTCCTCGAGCGCTACCGCCTAGCCCTGACCACGCCCGCACTAGACCTAATTTGCATAACCACGCCCCTCTCGCCTTGGCCACGCCCCCTCACGCGGCCTTTGATGGGCTCCAGGTCCCCAAAGGGACCCCCTCCTGCTCCTGCTGATCCCAACCCTCTTTTCACCCCTAAATCCCTTTTTCACCTCCCCAATCCCTAATTTTTGCCCCCCTCACCCCCTCCTGCCCCTGGGGATCCCCGAAACCCCCCATTTCTCCCCTTGCGGCCTGTTTTTGCCCCCTCTGGACCCCGTTTTTAGGGGAAAACTGACCCTAAATCCTCACCTGCTGCAAGAGCAGCAGCCAAACCCTCTGGAATTCCAGCTGGGATCACAGGGATGGATCCAATTCCCAGCTGCGCTCACGCTCACCGGCCTGGGACTCTCCCATTTGAATTGTAGGAATCAAACCCCACGCGGATCGATGCTGAAGGTTTCCTAACTCCCCTTCTCCCCCCAAAACTTCCCCCCCGGACCCATCTTCCCAAGGAGAATCCATGAAAAACACGGCTGCAAAATAAACCTTTTATCGCAAAAACCTCAGGACGCAGAAACCCCCTCTCCACGCCGAGGGGCCGGGGTCCCCGGCAGCTCCTGCTCCAGGCGTTTCCGCACCGCAGCCGGCAAGAAATTCTGTAGGAAGTGGAAAAACTCCTGGAAAAGGGGCCCGGGAGAGGCAGGAACGAGGCGCAGCAGCAGGCGGCGCGGGCCGGCGGCCCTGGCGCTCGCTCGGAATCGCAGCAGCGGCTCCGGGGGCCGCTCGGAGCCTTCGTGCCGGATGATGGTTTCCGACACCTTCTGCTCCAGCTCCAGGGAGTCGCCGTCCCCTTCGGAGCCGGCTCCGTGCCGGAGCTGCCGGCGGACGCGGCGCCGTCCCGCCCAGACGCGGTGCCACACGGCGCAGTCCCAGTTTGCCGCCTCCTCGGTGACGCTCAACCGCGGTTTCTTCCCACCTGGAAGCTCGGAGCCGCTCGCGGCCTCGGGACGGCGACGCTTGGAGCCCGGAGCCGGCGGCTCCTTCGTGTCCGGGTCCTCGGGGAGCTCCTCCGATATTTCCGAGTCTTCTGGGATGGCGGATTCCCCGCTGGGAGCTCGCGGCTTCCCAGCGCAGGCGCATTTGAGGACGTCGCGCAGCACGAAGGCGACGGAAGAGCAGGCGGCGCCGAACCGGGGGCTGCGGGTACCACCGGGATGCTCGGAGCCAACGTTGGGATGCTCGGAACCAAGAGAAGGACACTCAGAGCCAACATTGGGGTGCTCGGAGCCGTTGGGATGCTCAGAACCAACGTTGGGATGCTTGGAACCAAGAGAAGGACACTCAGAGCCAACGTTGGGATGCTCGGAGCCAACGTTGGGATGCTCGGAACCAAGAGAAGGACACTCAGAGCCAACGTTGGGATGCTTGGAGCCGTTAGGATGCTCAGAACCAACGTTGGGATGCTCGGAACCAACAGGAGGACACTCAGAGCCAACGGTGGGATGCTCGGAGCCAACGCTGGGATGCTCGGAGCCAACACTGGGATGCTCGGAGCCAACGCTGGGATGCTCGGAGCCAAGACCAGGAGACTTGGAGCTAACGGGATGCTCAGAGCCAACGTTAGGATGCTCGGAGCCAACGTTAGGATGCTCGGAGCCAAGACCAGGACACTTGGAGCCAACATTAGGATGCTTGGAGCCAATGTTGGGATGCTCGGAACCAACAGAAGGATGCTCGGAGCCAATGTCAGGATGCTCGGAGCCATTAGGACGCTCGGAGCCAACGTCTGGATGCTCGGAGCCAACGTCCAGGTGCTCGGAGCCATTAGGACGCTCGGAGCCAACGTCGGGATGCTCGGAGCCATTAGGATGCTTGGAGCCAACGTCAGGATGCTCGGAGCCGTGAGGACGCTCAGAGCCAACGTCCGGATGCTTGGAGCCATTAGGATGCTCGGAGCCGTTAGGACGCTCAGAGCCAATGTCGGGATGCTCGGAGCCGCCGTCGGCATCCAGAGGGATGGCGATGAGGAAGGCGCCGGCGCTGGGCGCCGCCGGCTGGCCGGCTCCGGGCTGGAAGAGCCGCGCGACGCCCCAGCCGCGGCCTTTCCCGGATCTCCGCCGGAACTGCAGGCTGCGGCAGTACTTGGCGGCGTCGCGGCAGCAGCGCTGGAAGCGCGACGCCGTCTTCCCGTTGACGTTGGCCGCCACGTTGTGGCTCAGCTCGAAGGGATCCTGCAGGTTGAAGGCTCCCAACTTCAGCTCCCGCGGGGACTCCGGGGGAAGCGGGAGCGGCAGCGCCCGGCCCTCCCGCAGCGAGATCAGCGTTCCCGGGAAGTCGAAGTCCCCGAAGGTGTGGAAGAAGCTGGCCAGGAGCGAGGCTGGGGGAGCGAGTCGTGAGGGTCCCGGGAACCCACCCCGATCCCAGGAATCCCCCTGGAAGCCGGGAACACCTCCCAGACCCCAGGAAGCTCTCGGGATCCCAGAATGGCCTCCAGACCCCAGGAACCCCTTGGATCCAGGGAGTTCCGACCCCAGGAAGCTCTCGGGATCCCAGAATCGCCTCCAGACCCCAGGAACCCCTTGGATCCAGGGAGTTCCCCAAGACTCCAGGAACTCCCTGGATCTCAGGAGCCCCCCTTGTATCTCAGGAGACCCCCCCCCCGATCTCAGGAATCCTCCCTTAATTCCAGGAATCGCCTCCCCTGGATCCCAGGACACCCCCCAACACCTGGGAACCTCCTTGGATCCTGGGAATCCCTCCCAGATCCCAGGAACTCCCTCAAGCCCAGGAAGCCCACTTGAGATCCCTGGAATCCTTCGGATCTCAGGAACAACCCCGGATCCCAGGAAACCCCCCAGATCCCAGGAACCCCTTTAGGTCCCGGGAACTCCCTCAGATCCCAGGAACCCCACTTGAGATCCCTGGAATCCTTCGGATCTCAGGAACAACCCCAGATCCCAGGAAACCCCCCAGATCCCAGGAACCCTTTTAGATCCCGGGAACTCTCTCAGACCCCAGGAACCCCCTCAGATCCCGGGAACCCCACTTGGGATCCCAGGAACCTCCTCAATCCCAGGACCCCCCCCGGATCCCAGGAACCCCCTGGATCCCAGGAATCTCCCCGGATCCCCCGGCTCTCACCGGGCCGCTCGGTGTTGGCGCTGGGCTCGATGGCGGCCGCGTCGCGGGGGAAGGTGCAGTCCCAGCCGTCAACAACCACCCGGGCCTCGTCCCCTGGACAGACAGACGGACAGGGAGCAGGAGGGAGAGACAGAGAGAAGGACGGGACGGAGGGACGGAGGGATGGAGGGAAGGACGGACAGAGGGATGGACGGAGGGACAGAAGGACAGAGAGAATGAGAGGATGGACAGAGGGACAGGGGACAGAGGGATGGACAGAAGGACAGAGGGAGGGATAGAAGGACAGACAGAGAGATCGATGGAAAAGGAACAGGGGAGGGATTGAAAGACAGAGAGACGGATGGAAGGAGGGACAGAGGGACAGGGGATGGAGGGATGGACAGAAGGACAGACAGAGGGATGGGAAGAGGGAACCGGGGAGGGACTGAGGGATGGATGGAAGGACGGACAGAGGGATGGACAGAGGGGCAGAGGGACAGAGAGAATGAGAGGATGGAAGGGAGGGATGGACAGAAGGACAGAGGGATTGATGGAAAAGGGAACGGGGGGAGATTGAGAGACAGAGAGACGGATGGAAGGACAGACAGAGGGACAGGGGATGGAGGGATGGACAGAAGGACAGACAGAGGGTTGGGAAGAGGGAACAGGGGAGGGATTGAGGGCCAGAGGGATGGATGGAAGGAGGGACAGAGGGACGGATGGAAGGAGGGACAGAGGGACGGATGGAAGGAGGAACAGAGGGCTGTACGGACAGACAGAGGGCACGGAGAGAGGGCCAGAAGGACGGACAGAGGGCACCGAGGAGGGCCAGACGGACGGACAAGCCCTACCTGCCAGCTGGCGCAGGCGGGCGCCGCTGGGCAGCACGGGGGGCGAGCGCGTCTGCAGGAAGAAGAGCACGAGCAGCGTGAGGGCGTAGTTGTTGAGGAGGGCGCCGCTTCCCGAGGGGTTTCCTGCAGGAAAAAACGGTGTCAGAGCCGCTTCCCGAGGGAAAAACCCGTCTCGGAGCCGCCCGGGGCTCCTGGGATCGGGAACCAGGGGCCGGAGCGCGGCCTCACCCGCCAGGCCCTGCCGCTTGGCCCAGAGCCGAACCGCGTAGACCAGCGGCCGCACGCGCTCGTCCGCCTCGGAGCAGAACTGCAGGAATCGCGTGTTGAGCAGCCCCAGCCTGCGGAGACAGCGGAGCGCGTCGGAAAACGGGGGATGCGGCAGGAAAACCAGCCCAGGAGTCCCAGCCCAGGCATCCCGTGTCCTAAATGTGGAGTAGAGCAGCAGGAGCCACAGCAGGAACATCAAGAACATCAAACTGAGGAGCATCAGCCTACAAGGAACGTGGGATTTGTCAAGAAACCCCTCCCAGAGTTCCCATCTCAAGGATTCCACATCCTAAAGTCAGAGTGGAGCACCAGGAACCACAGCAAGAAGATCAAGAACATCAAATTGAGGAGCATCAGCCTACAAGGAACATGGAACGGATCAAGAAACCCCTCCCAGAATTCCCATCTCAAGGATCCTCCATCCTAAAGTCGGAGCAGAGCACCAGGAACCACAGCAGGAACATCAAGAACATCAAATTGAGGAGCATCAGTCTACAAGGAACATGGAACAGATCAAGAAACCACTCTGAGAATTCCCATCTCAAGGATCCCACATCCCAAACTTGGAGCAGAGCTGCAGGAACCACAGCAAGAAGATCAAGAACATCAAATTGAGGAGCATCAGCCTACAAGGAATGTTGGATTCATCAAGAAACCCCTCCCAGAGTTCCCATCTCAAGGATCCCACATCCTAAAGTCACAGTGGAGCACCAGGAACCACAGCAGGAAGATCAACAACATCAAATTGAGGAGAATCAGCCTACAAGGAATGTGGGATTCATCAAGAAACCCCTCCCAGAGTTCCCATCTCAAGGATCCCGCATCCTAAAGTTGGAGCAGAGCACCAGGAACCACAGCAGGAACATCAAGAACATCAAATTGAGGAGAATCAGCCTACAAGGAACATGGAACGGATCAAGAAACCCCTCCCAGAGTTCCCATCTCAAGGATCCCACATCCCAAACTTGGAGCAGAGCACCAGGAACCACAGCAGGAAGATCAAGAACATCAAATTGAGGAGCATCAGCCTACAAGGAACGTTGGATTCATCAAGAAACCCCTCCCAGAGTTCCCATCTCAAGGATCCCGCATCCTGAAGTCAGAGTGGAGCTGCAGGAACCACAGCAGGAACATCAAGAACATCAAATTGAGGAGCATCAGTCTACAAAGAACATGGAATGGATCAAGAAACCCCTCTGAGAATTCCCATCTCAAGGATCCTCCATCCTAAAGTCGGAGCAGAGCACCAGGAACCACAGCAGGAACATCAAGAACATCAAATTGAGGAGCATCAGTCTACAAGGAACATGGAACGGATCAAGAAACCACTCTGAGAATTCCCATCTCAAGGATCCCGCATCCCAAACTTGGAGCAGAGCACCAGGAACCACAGCAGGAAGATCAAGAACATCAAATTGAGGAGCATCAGCCTACAAGGAACGTGGGATTCGTCAAGAAACCCCTCCCAGAGTTCCCATCTCAAGGATCCTCCATCCTAAAGTCGGAGTGGAGCTGCAGGAACCACAGCAGGAACATCAAGAACATCAAACTGAGGAGCATCAGCCTACAAGGAACGTGGGATTCGTCAAGAAACCCCTCCCAGAGTTCCCATCTCAAGGATCCTCCATCCTAAAGTCGGAGCAGAGCACCAGGAACCACAGCAGGAACATCAAGAACATCAAATTGAGGAGAATCAGCCTACAGGGAATGTGGAACGGATCAAGAAACCACTCTGAGAATTCCCATCTCAAGGATCCCACATCCCAAACTTGGAGCAGAGCTGCAGGAACCACAGCAAGAAGATCAGGAACATCAAATTGAGGAGCATCAGCCTACAAGGAACGTGGGATTCGTCAAGAAACCCCTCCCAGAGTTCCCATCCCAGGGATCCCACATCCTAAAGTCGGAGCGGAGCACCAGGAACCACAGCAGGAAGATCAAGAACATCAAATTGAGGAGCATCAGTCTATAAGGAACATGGAATGGATCAAGAAACCCCTCTGAGAATTCCCATCTCAAGGATCCCGCATCCCAAACTTGGAGCAGAGCACCAGGAACCACAGCAGGAACATCAAGAACATCAAATTGAGGAGCATCAGCCTACAAGGAACGTGGGATTCGTCAAGAACCCCCTCCCAGAGTTCCCATCCCGAGCATCCCGCCTCGCAGACCTGTTGTCCACGGAGACGTCTCCCGCCAGCTCCGATTGCTTGTGGCAGAACTTGACGACGGGCCTCCTGGCGGTGGGGAGGGCTCGGACGCGGCCCACGCCCGGCACGCAGCGCCTCAGAACCGTCGCCACCAGCTCCAGGAGCTCCGGAGCCGGCGCCGCCGCCAGGTCGATGTCGCTCAGGATGGAATCTTCGGCGGATCCGGCCGCGGGAGCCTCGCGTGCCGCCGCCTGGAGGGATTTGGTTGGTTCCAGATCCAAGAAGAGGTCGAGGTCGCAGCCGTGGGTGTCGAAGCCGTTGACGGAGGAGCCGAAGGGAACCACGGAGCAGCCTGGGGCGGAGGAGACGGAGGTTCTCGCCGCGGGAGCGAGGGATGGAGACGAGAAACAGGGAACGGAGGCGGGGGACGGACACGAGGAGGAGACTCACCGGGAAAGAATTCGGAGAAGACCTCCTGGAAGAGCGTGAGCAGGAGGTGCCGCACGCGCCGCTCGCTCTCGCTCAGCTCCAGCAGCCCCACCAGCTGCGACATCTGCGCGTCCACCTGCGACGAGACGTTCCGGGGAGGCCCAGGACCCCCCCAAACCCTCAGAACCCCCCCAGAATAAACCAGAAGAACCTCAAAACCTCTTGAAACCCCCAGAAAAGCCCTGGAATCCCTCCAAAACGCCGGGAAAAGCTCTGAACCCTCTACGGAAATCCCTGGGAGAGCCTCGAACCTCCCCAAAACCTCTAGGGTTGAGCCTTGGGACCCCCAAAACCACAGGGAAGAGACCTGGGACTCCTCAAACCCACCCAGGAGAACCTCAGGGCCCCCAAATGAGCTTTGGGTGCCCCCCTCAAGCCCTCAGGAGCGCATTGAGACCCCTCAAACACTAAGAAGAAGTTGAGGATCCCATTCCAGACCCCCAAGACACCCCAAAAAGACCCCGGGACCTTCCAGAAACATCAGGAAGAGCCCTAGGAGGCCCTGAAAGCCCACGGGGGGAGCCTTGGAAGCCTCCTGAGCCCCTAGAAGAGCCTTAAGAGCCCCTCAAAAAGCTTCAGGAGAACCTCGAGGCCCCCAAACTCCCCAAAAGGAGCCTTGGGTGCCCCCTCAAGCCCTCAGGAGTGCATTGAGACCCCTCAAACACTAAGAAGAAGTCGAGGATCCTCTTCCATGCCCCCAGGACACCCCAAAAAGACCCCTGGAACCTTCCAGAAACATGAGGAAGAGCCCTAGGACGCCCCGAAAACCCACGGGGGGAGCCTTGGAAGCCTCCTGAGCCCCTAGAAGAGCCTTAAGAGCCCCTCGAAAACCTCCAGGAGAACCTCAGGACCCCCAAACTCCCCAAAAGGAGCCTTGGGTGCCCCCTCAAGCCCTCAGGAGCGCATTGAGACCCCTCAAACCCTAAGAAGAAGTTGAGGATCCTCTTCCATGCCCCTAGGACACCCCAAAAAGACCCTGGGACCTTCCAGAAACATCAGGAAGAGCCCTAGGACGCCCCGAAAACCCACGGGGGGAGCCTTGGAAGCCTCCTGAGCCCCCAGAAGAGCCTTAAGAGCCCCTCAAAAACCTCCAGGAGAACCTCAGGACCCCCAAACTCCCCAAAAGGAGCCTTGGGTACCCCCTCAAGCCCTCAGGAGTGCATTGAGATCCCTCAAAGAAGACGAGGATCCTCTTCCATGCCCCCAGGACACCCCAAAAAGACCCCTGGGACCTTCCAGAAACATCAGGAAGAGCCCTAGGACGCCCCAAAAACCCACGGGGGGAGCCTTGGAAGCCTCCTGAGCCCCCAGAAGAGCCTTAAGAGCCCCTCAAAAACCTCCAGGAGAACCTCGAGGCCCCCAAACTCCCCAAAAGGAGCCTTGGGTGCCCCCCTCAAGCCCTCAGGAGCACATTGAGAGCCCTCAAACACTAAGAAGAAGTTGAGGATCCTCTTCCATGCCCCCAGGACACCCCAAAAAGACCCCTGGGACCTTCCAGAAACATCAGGAAGAGCCCTAGGACGCCCCAAAAACCCACAGGGGGAGCCTTGGAAGCCTCCTGAGCCCCTAGAAGAGCCTTAAGAGCCCCTCAAAAAGCTTCAGGAGAACCTCGAGGCCCCCAAACTCCCCAAAAGGAGCCTTGGGTGCCCCCCTCAAGCCCTCAGGAGCACATTGAGACCCCTCAAACACTAAGAAGAAGTCGAGGATCCCATTCCAAACCCCCAAGACATCCCAAAAAGACCCCTGGGACCTTCCAGAAACATCAGGAAGAGCCCTAGGAGGCCCCGAAAGCCCACGGGGGGAGCCTTGGAAGCCTCCTGAGCCCCTAGAAGAGCCTTAAGAGCCCCTCGAAAACCTTCAGGAGAACCTCGGGACCCCCTGGAAGCCCCCGAACCCTCCAGAAGGATCAACTCACGTGGGCCGCCTGGCACAGCGCCTGCTCCAGCTGCTGCGACGCGAGCGGCGAGCGCCGAGGGCCTCGTCCCGGCGTCCCGCAGGCGAAGGCCTTCTCCTCGCGGGGCCGGACGCGCAGCCGGCGCCCGTCCAGGTGGTGCTGAGGCTCGGCCAGCGCCCGCTCCCGGCCCGCGGGATCCTGCAGCTCCACGATGGCGTAAGCACCCTGCGAGGAGGACAAGGGACACGGCGTGGGGATCCCTGAGGTTCAACCAAGTCCTACGGGGCGGGAGGATAATCCGGTTTTAATCCAGGTTCGGAGATAACAGGATTGGGAGCCGCTCTGAGGGATTGGGGGAGGAGAAGCTCCACGTGAAACGCCAGGGCCTGGGTTGCATCCGAAGCGTCGGCAGCAGAGCCAGGGAGATGTTTCTCCTCCAGTGAAACCCAACCTGGAGTCTCGCCTCCAGTTCTGCAATCTCCAACTTATGAAAGAGATGGAACTGTTGGAATGAGTCCGGAGGAGCCCACGGAGACGATCCGAGGGCTGCGGAACCTCGGCTGCGGGGAGAGGCTGAGAGAATTGGAGATGTTCAGCCTGGAGAAGAGAAGACTCCGCGGCTCTAAGCAACCCAGATGCTGGGATGAGGAGCTCCTCGAGGAAGGGTTAACCACAGGAGTTGATGCTCCATCTCTAGAGACGCTCAAGGCCACGTTGGATGAAGTTTGGAGCCTAGTGGAGCTGTGGAGCTTGGAGATCCCTTCCAACCCACCCCATTCCATGACTCTGCGTTGGAATGAGGAGCTCCTTGAGGAAGGGTTAACCACAGGAGCCGATGCTCCATCTCTAGAGACGCTCAAGGCCACGTTGGATGAAGTTTGGAGCCTAGTGGAGCTGTGGAGCTTGGAGATCCCTTCCAACCCACCCCGTTCCCCCCGTTCCCACCTTCTCCTTGTCCATCACCACGGCGGCCACGGCCCCGAAGCTCTGGAAGTGGCGGGCGAGGTCGGCGCCGGCCGTGCCGCGGGCGAAGCCGCTAACGAAGAGGCTGCGTCGTTCCTGCTCCCGGCGAGCCGCACGGAGCCCCCGCAGCCGCCCGTGCCGCTTCCCAGAGAGGTGGGCGGCCAGGCTGGGGCCTGGGGGGAGAGACGGGGGAACGGGGAAGGGAGGAGGGGAAACGGGGAAAGGAGGGGGGGAAATGGGGAAAGGAGGGGGGGAAAAGGAGGGGAGAGAAGGGGAAGAAAAAGAGGAGAGAAGGGGAAGGAAAAGAGGGGAGAGAAGGGGAAGAAAAAGGGGGAGAAGAAGGAGGGGAGAAATGGGGAAAGGAGGGGAAGAAAAAGAGGGAAAAGAAAGGGAAGAAAAAGAGGGAAAAGGAAGGGAAGGAAAAGAGGGGAAAGAAAGGGAAGAAAATGAGAGAAAAGAAAGGGAAGAAAAACAGGGAAAAGAAGGGGAAGAAAAAGAAGGGAAAGAAGGGGAAGAAAAAGAAGGGAAAGAAGGGGAAGAAAAAGAGGGAAAAGGAGAAGGGGAAATGGGGAAAAGAGGGGGGGAATGGGGAAAGGAGGGGGGTAAGGGGGGAAACGGGGAGGAAAAAGGGGGGAAAGAGGGAGGAAAAGGGGGAAAGGGGAGGGAAAAAGGAGGGGAAGGGGAGGAAAAAGGGGAGGAAAAAGGGGGGGAAGGGGGAGGAGAAGGGGAGGAAGGGGAGGGAAAAAGAAGGAAAAAGGGGAGAAAAAAGGGGGGAAAGGGAGGGAAATAGGGGGGAAAGGGGGTCAGCGCTGTCAGACGGTGCCCCCGCCTCCCCCGTGTCCCGTTCCCCCCCCAACTCACGGTTGGCGACTGACACCTGGCAGAGGCGGCAGCGGAATCCGCCCCGCGGCTGCGTTTCCACGTCCGGATCCGCAGCGGGATCGGGGCCGGCGTCTGCATCCAGCACCCCGTTCGCACCGGCCCCGGGGTCCCCGTTCCCGGCCTCGGGGTCCCCGTTCCCGGCCCCGTCGCCCTCCTCCATCCCCGCTCCTCCCGCCTTCCTCCCTTCACCGGAAGTGTTCCCCTCCTCTCTCTTCCCCCAGAGCCCGCCCACCGGAAGCGACCCCCCACTCTCCTCTTCCCCCCGGCAAACACAAGCCGGTGCCAAGCGTTCCGCTCCCCCCCCCCCAGTATCCCAGTTTCCATTCCCCGCCCCCACCCCGCCAATTAATTTTTTAAGTCCAAATGAAGAAAATTCATCACTTGTTTTATTTTTTCTCGCTACAGAACCGGGACAGCCCGAGATACAAAACCAGGGGGCGCTGCTCCACGTACAAAAGGGGGTTTTTCTTTTTGGGGGGGGTAAGGGGAAGGAAAAGGAGGGGGGGGGGTCACCGGTCCCAGGACCCCCCCCTCCCCACGCTTGGTGTTTTCTTACTATAGAAATAAAAAAAATACAAAAGGGGGTGGGGGTGGGTGGGCTGGGGAGGGTGATTGGGGGGTTCAGTCCTCCAGGACGATGGGCTCGGAGGTGCTGGCGGGGTGGGGGGGCGCGGGGGGGGCCCCCCCGGGGCGCAGGGGGATCCCCGCTTTCAGCTTGAGGGGGAGGTGGGGGCGGCGGGCGGCGCGACGGAGCTCCAGGTGGGTCAGAGCCTTCCGGAGGGCCCTGCGGGAAGTTTTGGGGGGAGGGGGGCATGAGCTACGGCTGCCCCACAACCTCCCCCCCACACCCCATGGCATCCAGAGCCCCCCCCAAACACCCAAGGCTCTAAAATCCAGCCCCCCAACCCCCTCATTCTGCAAGATCCAGCCCCCCAACCCTCCCTTGCTGCATGATCCAGCCCCCCAATTCTGCAAAATCCAGCCCCTCAGCTCCTTCCCCCAGCCCCCTAAACCTCCTTTCTGCAAGATCCAGCCCCCCAGCCCCCTCATCCTGCAAAATCCAGCCCCCAACTCCCTCTCCCAGCCCCCCAGCCCCCCCATTCTGTAAAATCCAGCCCCCCAGCCCCCTCCCCAGCCCCCCAGCCCCCCCCCAGTGTAACCCCCCCCCCACCTGGTGTCCTTGGTGGCCACGAAGACCACGGGGTTGGGCGCGTCCGCCGGGTTGAGGCGCTGCCGCTTGGTGCCGGGAGGGGGCGCCGCGCGCAGCCCCGCCGCCAGGGGGCGCCCGTTGGCCGAGAACGGCAGCCCCGCCCCCACCTGCGGGGGACACCGGTCACAGCCCCCCCGGGGACACCGGGAGACCCCCCTAGAGACCCCCAGAGACTCCCGGGAACCCCCTAGAGACCTCCAGGAAGCCCTAGAGAGCCCTAGGAAGCCCCTGGAGACCCCCAGGACTCCCTAGAGACCTCCAGGAAGCCCCTGGAGACCCCCAGGAAGCCCTAGAGACCCCCGGGAACCCCCTAGAGACCCCCGGGAACCCCCTAGAGACCCCCGGGAACCCCCTAGAGAGCCCTAGGAAGCCCCTGGAGACCCCCAGGACTCCCTAGAGACCTCCAGGAACCCCCTAGAGACCCCCAGGAACCCTCAAGACCCCCCCCGGAAACCCCTAGAGACCCCAAGAGACTCCCAGGAACCCCTAGAGACCCCCAGGACCCCTCCAGAGACCCCCGGGAAGCCCTAGAGACCCCCAGAAACCTCGAGAGACCCCCGGGAAGCCCTAGAGACCCCCAAGAAACCTCGAGAGACCCCAAGGGACCCCCGGGAACCCCCTGCAGACCCCCAGGAAGCCTTTAGGGTGTTCTAGGACCCATCAAAGACCCCCAGGAAGCCTTTACGGACCTCTAGGACCCCCAGGAACCCTCTAGAGACCCCCAGGAACCCTTTAAGGACCTCTAGGACCCCCAGGGACCCCCTAGAGACCCCTTTTGGGTCTTCTAGGATCCCTCCAGGACCCCCAGAAACCCCCTAGAACCCCCCAGGACCCCTTTAGGGTCTTCTATGACCCCCAAGACCCTTTAAGGGTCTTCTAGGACCCCCAGGGACCCACCTAGAGGCAACTGGGACCCATTAAGGGTCTTATAGGACCCTTCTAGGACCCCCAGGACCTCCCTAGAGCCCCCCTGGGACCCCTTTAGTGACTTCTAGGAGCCTTCTAGGTCCTCCAGAACCCATCTAGAGACCCCCAGGACCCCTTAAGGGTCTTCCAGAATCCCTCTAGGACCCCCAGGAAGCCTCTAGAGACGCCTGGGACCCCTTTAGGGTCTTCTAGGACCCATCTAGAGGCCCCCAGGAAGCCTCTAGAGCCCCCTGGGACCCCTTAAGGGTCTTCTAGGACCCCTCTAGGACCCCCGGGATCCTTCTAGAGGCAACCGGGTAGCCCCCAACCCCTCCCTCGTAGCCCCCCAGGCCCCCTTACCCGCACCCGGGGGGGCCGGTGGCCGTCACCGCCCCCATCGTAGCCCCGCTTGCCCACCAGCCCCGCCAGGCCCCGGCTCTGGCTCAGCTGGTTCCGGTTGATGGGGGTCTTGGTGCCTCGCGGCGTCTTCGGCTTCAGGGGGGCCTGGGCCGCTGAGGGGACGGGGAGGGGGGAAGGAGGCATCAGGGGGGGCCCCAAAGCCACGGGACCCCCCCACTTTGAGCCCCCAGGGCCCCCCCAGTCCCCTCACCGAGCTCCTTGACGATGGCGGCGAGCGGCAGGCGAGTGAGAGGGTGGATCTTGAGAGGAGCCTTGGCCGCCTTCGGGAGACGGATGGAGCCTGCACGAGGGAGGAGGAGGAGGAGGAGGAGGAAGAACAGAGACAGGGAGGAGGAGGAATAAAGGAGACAGGGAGGAGAAAGAGGGAGAAGAGGAGGAGGAAGAGGAGGAAGGGAGAGGAGGAAGAAAGGAGACAGGGAAGAGGAGGAAGAAAGGAGACAAGGAGAAAGAGGAAGAAGAGGAGGAGGAAGAAGAGAGACAAGGAGGAGAAGGAAGAAGAGGAAGAAAGGAGACAAGGAGGAGAAAGAGGAAGAAGAGGAGGAGGAAGAAGAGAGACAAGGAGGAGGAAGAGGAGGAAAAGACAGGGAGGAGGAGGAAGAGGAGGAAGGGAGAGGAGGCGGAGGAGGAAGGAGGGAGAGAGGGAGGAGAAAGAAGAAGAACAGAGACAGGGAGAAGGAAAAGAAAGAAGAGGAAGAGGAAGAAGAGAGACAAGGAGGAGGAGGAAGAGGATAAAAGACAGGGAGGAGGAGGAAGAGGAGGAAGGGAGAGGAGAACGAGGAGGAAGAAGGGACAGAGGGAGGAGAAAGAACAGAGACAGGGAAGAGGAAAAGAAAGAAGAGGAGGAGGAAGGAAGAAGACAGGGAGGAGGAAGAAAAGACAGGGAAGAGGAGGAGGAGGAAGAAGAAAGAAGACAGAGAAGGAGGAAGAAGCAGAAGGGAAATGAGGAGGAGGAGGAAAAAGAGAGACAAGGAGAAGGAGAAAGAGGAGGACGGAGGGAGACAAGGAGGAGGAAGAGGAGGAAGACGAGGAGAAAGAGGAGGAAGACGAGGAGGAGAAAGAGGAAGACGAGGAGGAGAAAGAGGAAGACGAGGAGGAGAAAGAGGAGGAAGACGAGGAGGAGAAAGAGGAGGACGGAGGGAGACGAGGAGAAAGAGGAGAACGGAGGGAGACGAGGAGGAGAAAGAGGAGGACGGAGGGAGACGAGGAGGAGGAAGAGGACGGAGGGAGACGGGGAGGAAGCGGCGAGGTGACGAGGGGTGTTTTGCGGCCCGGTGCCCCCCCCGCCCCCGCGGCGCGGCCCCCACGTACACTCGGCCTTGATGGCGTTGGCGTTGATGGGGGCGTAGGGGCGGCGGGCGGCGCGCCGCGGCTGCAGGACGTCCCGGCACAGGCGCCGCGCCAGCCGCGTCAGCCGCGTGGTTTGCAGCAGGAACGTCTGCCGGTTCTTGGCCAGCAGCTTGGCCCGGCTGGCGCTCGTCGTGTAGGGCGAGAGGCTCTGGGCCTCGGGGCGCGAGAGGTGGCCCCGAGAGTGCGGCTCCTGGTGGAAAAAACAAAAAAAGAAGAGGTAGGATCGACGGGGGCGGAAAAAAGGGGGCGCGGAGAACACCCCCCGCCGCCCCGGGGCTCACCGAGGCGCTGCGAGCCGCTCCCTCCAGCTGGGTCGGGGTCTTGAGCCCCCCGTATTTCTTCCAGTAGATCCAGCAGGAGGCGCAGAGGCGGCACTGCATGTTGGGGGGGCCCCAGGCGTACCACTGCGCAGACTGCGTGGCTGCGGGGGCAAGAGAACCCCAGCGTGGGCAAGGAAAGCCCCAAAAGGGGCAACCAGAACCCCAACGTGGGCAAGAGAACCCCAACGTGGGCAAGGAGAACCCCAAAGAGGCAAGGAAAGCCCCAAAACTGACAAGGAGAACCCCAAAGAGGCAAGGAGAACCCTCAAAATGGGCAAGGAGAACCCTCAAAGCGGGCAAGGAGAGCCTGAAGGGGCACCAGATCCCAAAACAGGCATGGAGGCCTCAAAAGTGGGCATCGAGACCCCCAAAATGGGCTTGGAGGCCTCAAACGTGGGCATCGAGGCCCCCAAAATGGGCTTGGAGGCCTCAAACGTGGGCATTGAGGCCCCCAAAATGGGCTTGGAGGCCTCAAACGTGGGCATCGAGGCCCCCAAAATGGGCTTGGAGGCCTCAAACGTGGGCATCGAGGCCCCCAAAATGGGCTTGGAGGCCTCAAACGTGGGCATCGAGGCCCCCAAAATGGGCTTGGAGGCCTCAAACGTGGGCATCGAGGCCCCCAAAATGGGCTTGGAGGCCTCAAACGTGGGCATCGAGGCCCCCAAAATGGGCTTGGAGGCCTCAAACGTGGGCATCGAGGCCCCCAAAATGGGCTTGGAGGCCTCAAACGTGGGCATCGAGGCCCCCAAAATGGGCTTGGAGGCCTCAAACGTGGGCATTGAGGCCCCCAAAATGGGCTTGGAGGCCTCAAACGTGGGCATTGAGGCCCCCAAAATGGGCTTGGAGGCTGCAAAAGTGGGCATCGAGACCCCCAAAATGGGCTTGGAGGCCTCAAAAGTGGGCATTGAGACCCCCAAAATGGGCTTGGAGGCCTCAAAAGTGGGCATCAAGGCCCTAAAAGTGGGCATTGACACCTTTGGTGGGCATGGGGAACCCTAAAAGCGGGCTAAGAGACCCCCAAAGTGGGCAACGAGACCCCTCAAAGTGGGAGCAAAGAGCCTGAAGGGGCACGAGACCCCCCGAAAGGGGCACGGAGGCCCTAAACGCGACCCCCAAATCCCTCCCACCCCCCCGTTTCCGCCCCCACTGACTGTGGCAGCTCTCGCACGTCAGCCCCTTCTGGAATCCGGCCCCGTTCATGCCGGGTTTGGAGCCCACGGAGATGATCTGGTTGGGGTTCGGCTTCGTGCTGCAGAAAAGGGGGTTCAGGAGGAGCCGGGGGGGCTCGTCTCCCCCCTTCCCCAACACCAGGAGGGGGTTCAGTTCCCTCCCCCACCTTGACCCACCCCCAACTCACTAGGTGGGGATGTAGACTTGTTTCAGCTTGCTGTCCGCCTCCGCCGCCTTCAGCCGCTTCTGCGAGCAAAGACGAGGTCGGGGGGGCCCCCCCCAAACCCCTGAAGCCCCCCCCAAGTCCTACAGGCCCCCCGAAACCCCAGCAGCCCCTCCAAACCCCTACAGGCCCCGCCAAACTCCACGGCCTCCCTCTAAACCGCAGTAAAGACAAGGTCGGGATGGGCCCCCCCAACCCCCTGAATCCCCCCCAACCCCCTAAATCCCCCCCAACCCCCTACAGGGCCCCCCCAAACCTCTACAGGGCCCCCCCAAACCCCTACAGGGCCCCCCCAAACCTCTACAGGTCCCCCCAAATTCCAGAGCCTCCCTCTAAAGCCCAGCAAAGACAAGGTTGGGATGGGCCCCTACAGCCCCCCCAAAACCCCTACAGCCCCCCAAACCCCTACAGGGCCCCCCAAACCCCTACAGGGCCCCCCAGACTCCAGGGCCTCCCTCTTAACTCCAGCAAAGACAGGGTTGGGATGGGACCTCCCCTAAACCCCAGCAAAGATGGGGTTCGTATCGCGCCCCCCCCAACCCCAGGAGCTCCCCCAAACCCCAGGAGCCCCCCAAAAACCCCAGGAGCGCCCCCCAAACCTGCTGGATGTAGCGATCGGTTGTTTTCCACATGTAGTAGAACTGCACGATGCTGGCCAGGGACTTCCAGGGAAGCTGTGGAGCAGCAGAAGCGACTCCTCACCTCGAGGAGGGTCCTTTTTCTTCCCCCCCACCCCAAAAAAAACCCCTTTCCCCCCCGTTGCCGACTCACAAAGTCCTGCCGGATGTCGTTGAAGTCCTTGCCGTACTTCTCCAGCGCCTCCTCGAAGAGCATGGCCTCGGAGGCCGACCACTCCTCCATCTCGTCGCGGCACAGCACGGGCCCCCCCTGCGGCACCAGCGTGGCCATGGCCTTGGCCAGGTCGTAGCCGTTGCGCTGCAGCGTGTCCATGGCGTGGAACTGCCGGGGGGGTCAGAAACCACGGAAGGAAAGGTCGGAAGGGGCCTCGAGGATCACCCCGGCCAACCTTTCTAGGTGACGGCCCAGCACCCAGCTAGAGGAACCCGCCGCACCCCTAAGGAACCATCTCGACTCCTCTCATGGGGACAAATCTTCTTGGAATTCAATCCCAGGAGCAACTTCTACCCATGAACACCCCTCATCTCTTCTCCATGACTCCTCAAAAGGGTTTCTCCATGCTCTTGGCGGACACCAAGATGAGCACAACTGACTGGGTCGTGGTAATAAGGTCTCTCCAGAACCTTCTCCTCTCCAGGTTGAACATCTCCAACTCCCTCAGCCTGAATGTCTCCAACTCTTCCCAGGTTGAAGGTCTCCAACCCTCTCAGGTTGAACGTCTCCAACCCTCTCAGCCTGAACGTCTCCAACTCTCCCAGGTTGAACGTCTCCAACCCTCTCAGGTTGAACGTCTCCAACTCTTCCCAGGTTGAACATCTCCAACCCTCTCAGCCTGAACGTCTCCAACCCTCTCAGCCTGAACGTCTCCAACTCTCCCAGGTTGAACGTCTCCAACCCTCTCAGGTTGAACGTCTCCAACCCTCTCAGGCTGAACGTCTCCAACCCTCTCAGGCTGAACGTCTCCAACTCCCTCAGCCTGTCCTCGTACCCGAGGTTCTCCAGCCCTCGGATCATCTCCGTGGCCTCCTCCAGACTCATTCCAACAGTCCCGTCTCCTTCTCAAGTTGGAGATTCCAGAACTGGACACGGGGCTCCAAGTTCATCACCCTTCCTGGTAGCTCGTCCCTCCGAAGCATCAAGCTCCTCACTCAACTTGGTGTTCAAACTTCATCAGGGTGGTCTCGACCCCAAAATTCAGGTCCCTTAGAACCACGGTTTGGCTTGGAAGGACCTCAAAGTCCATCCAGTCCCACCCCCTGCTGGATCAGGGGCTCCAAGCCCCATCCAACCCGGCCTTGAACCCTCCAGGGATGGAGCAACCACCACCGCTCTGGAAAACCCTTCCTCGAGACGCTCTTCATCCCAACATCTAAGTGACTTATGAAGACATCAAGCCCAGTATGGACCCCTGGCAGACCCCAGTTTGTGCCTGGCGACCAGTTTGAAAGGGAATCACCTTCTCCGGTCCCACCTCACCCCCTTCGTGGCCCCGTCTAGCCTGTAGACCATCAACTTCTCGAGAAGGCTGCAAGGAACCATCTCGGAAGGCTCGGAGAAGGCCAAGCGGAGCAGGTTCTCCGCTCGCCCGGCTCCAGGGGGTGAGAGAGCGGCCTGGGGGTGTCCGCGGCCCCCCCGTTTCGTACCAGCGTGATGTCCCGCGAGGCGGCGGCCGCGCTCATGTGGAGGCTGGGCTGCCGGATGGAGCTGCTGCAATCCAGGGCGCGAGCGAAGGTGCCGACGGCGCTGGGGGGGCAGAGAAACGGGGTGAGGGGGGGCTGGAAGGGGTTGGGGGGACCCTGGGAGGTGGTCCTGCAGGGATCTGGGGGAACCTCTGGGATCTGGGGGGTTCTTGGGGTTTGGGGAAGGGGCTGGGGGGGGTTTGGAGGGGCTGGAGAGGGTTTGGGGGAAGGCCTGGGGGGGTTGGGGGGGTCCTCTGGGGTTTGGGGGCGTCCTCTGGGGTTGAGGGGGGGGGTGGGTGGCTGGAATTCAGAGGGACCTCTGGGATTTGGGGGGTTCTTGGGGTTTGGAGGGGCTGGGGGGGTTTGGAGGAAGGCCTGGGGGGGTTGGGGGTGTCCTCTGGGGTTTGGGGGGGGTCCTCTGGGGTTTGGGGGGGGTGGGTGGCTGGAATTCAGATTTGGGGGGTTCCTAAGGTTTGGAGGGGAGCCCTGGGATTTGAGGAGGGGGCTGCTGTGGGTTGGAGGAGCTGGGGGGGGGGGTGGGGGTGTCTCTGGGGCTTGGCGGGGGGGCTCCGGGGGTGTCTCTGGGGTTTCGGGGGGGCTGTGGTGGTTTTGGGGGTTCCGTGGCTGGGGGGGCTGCTGGAATTGAGGAGGAGCCCTGGGTTTTGGGAAGCTGAGGGGATACGGGGGGGGCTACGGGGGGTTTGGGGGGTCCCCTAGGATTTGGAGGAGAGGCCTTTGTGACCCCCCCCCAGCCCATCGCAGCCCCCCCTCACCGAGCCACCACCAGGAACTGGTCGATCTGCCGATCCGTCAGGGGATTGTCGGGATCCCAAACCTTCATCTCCATCTTCTGCTGGTTCCGATTATCCGATTCGCCTGGGGAGGGGAGGAGGAGCCGTTCGGGGGGGTCAGAACAAGCCCTGTCGTCCCCCCCCCCCCCCATTTCACAGCGTTGACAACCCCCCCTCCCCGAGAAAACCTTCCGCCAGCCGATCCGGGATCTCCGCTTGGTACTTGCAGCCAACTCGGATCTCGCCCTGGTCGGCCAGGAGGGTTTTCTGCACAGGGTCGAACACCAGCGAGTAGAAAAAACAGTCCTGGAAGAAACGGGGGGGGTCAGAAAAATGATGGGGGGGGGCTCAATTGAGCAGGGGGGGCCCCCAAACCAGCCCTGGCTTGGGGGGGGCTCAGGGCTCACCTCCTTTTCCAGGTACTGGCCCAGGATGTCGGTCTCGTTCAGGAGCGTCACGCTGCACTTCCCCCTGCCGGGCAGGGAATTTTGGGGTGGGGAGGGGTTAAAATAAAGTGCCCCCTCTCCAAATTCTTGAAGCGCCCCCCCCCCTAAAAAATAAAAAACCCCACGCACCGTATGTGGGTGGCAGGGAGCGACTCGAACTGCCGCGAGAGGAAAAGCTCGCGGTGCTTCAGCTGGTGCCGCTGCTGCTCCGTCATCGACGGCTGCTTCGATTCCTCCTCGAACTCACCTGGATGTGGGGGGGGAAAAGAGTGGGGGTGGGGGGATCAGGAGCCCCCCCAGCACTGAGTGGGAACAGGGACCCCCCCACTGTGGGGCAGGGAAGGGAGAACCGCCCCCCCCAAGGGAAAAAGGGGGGTCAGGATCCTTTGTTCTCCCTGCAGCCCCTCAAGGGAGGAGCAGGGGGGCAGCTCAGCCCCATTCGGGGGGGTCCTATGTGGGGCCCCCCCTTGCTAGGGGGCTCCGGGAGTCCCGGTGGGGCGGGGAGGGGGCTCTGTGGGGCAGAGTGTTTGCTGCAGGGCAGGGATTGAGCCCCTAGAGAGCCACCTACGGGGCACGGGGAGGGGCTGGGGGGTCGCTATGGGGCAGAGGCCATCCTGCTGCCCTCCCTCGGCCCCGGGGGGGGCTGTGGGGCACCCCCCAACCCTTTCTAACCCCCCCAGCCCCCCAACTCACGCGCATTGCTGTCGGCCAGGCTGTTGAGGCTGCTGGAAATGTCTCGTCGCCGGAACAGACAAACCACCTTGGCCTCCACGTTCCCGTTCGCCGTCTGGGGTTGGGGGGGGGCGGGATTAGAAAATGAGGGGGGGGGCAGGAATTTGGGGGAGAATCCCCTGGGAATGGGGGTTTTGCCCCCCAATTCCCTCAGGAAACAGCCCCGCACCTTGTTGAGCTCCTCGATGCGGCGGACGAGGTAGGGGTTGCTGGAGGAGTTCTCGAAGTAGACATAGTCTGAGGGGAAAAGGGGGGGGGCACGGAGCCCCCTCTTTTTTAGAGGACCCCCCCTTCTTTTTTTAACAAGGGGGGGCATTTTCATCTGAAATAAATGAAGGGGGGGCTTTTACGTGCAGACAGAGCCCCCCCCCGTATCCCTCCTGGACATGGGGACCCCCTTTATCGCTTGCCAAAAGGCAGCGACCCCCCCTCTAATTCACAGCCCCCCCTAATATGGGATCCCCTCTCACACACTGGGGGGGCCACACGACATCCCTGCCCCCCCCAATCCCCTCACAGACCCCCGCAAATCGCTCATGGACCCCCCCAATCCCCACAGAGCCAGCCCCTTCTTGTGGAACCCCTTATAGGACCCCCCATCCCTCATGACCCCCCCCCAAAATCCCCTTGTGCCCCCCTCCTCATCCCCTTCGGGGTCCTCAATCCCCACCCCTCCCACCTCACAGTCCCCTCCCCTTCTTGTGGGACCCCCCGATTCCTCAAAGACCCCCCCCAATCCCCTCACGATCCCTCCAGCCCCTCAGAGCCCCCTAATCTCTCACGACCTCCCCAAAGCCCCTCAGAGCCCCCCTAAACCCCTCGCAGATCCCCAATCCCCTCACACACCCCCCAATCCCTTCACAGATCCCCAATCCCCTCACGACCCCCCCAATTCCCTCAGAGCCCCCCGATCCCCTCACGACACCCTCAAACCCCTCACGACACCCCCAATGGCCCTCAGAGCCCCCCAATCCCCTCAGAGCCCCCCAGTCCCCTCACGATCCCCTCACAGCATCTCCAATCCCCTCACGATCCCCCCCAATCCCCTCACGGCTCCCTTAAGCCCCCCCCAATCCCCTCAGGGCTCCCTTAAACCCCCCCAATCCCCTCGGGGCTCCCTCAAGCCCCCCCCAATCCCCTCGGGGCTCCCTTAAGCCCCTCCCCCGCCCCTCGCTCACCCCCCACGCGGTACATATTGGCCGCCATGGCCTCTCGCTCGGCCTCGCTACCCCCGGGCCCGGCCCCGGTTCATCGCCGCCCGCTCCCGCCGCCTCCGCACCGGCCCCGCTCGGCTCCTTCCGGTCCCCGTTCGGCTCCTTCCGCTCCCCGCTCGGCTCTTTCCGGAAGCGCTCGGGACCCGTCGGTCCTCGCTCGGCTCCTTCCGGCCTCGCTCGGCTTCTTCCGGAAGCGCTCGGGACCCGTCGGTCCTCGCTCGGCTCCTTCCGGCCCCGCTCGGCTCTTTCCGGAAGCGCTCGGGACCCGTCGGTCTCCGCTCGTCTCCTTCCGGCCCCGCTCGGCTCTTTCCGCCCTCGCTCGGCTCTTTCCGGACCCCTTCGGGTCTTTCCGGAAGCGCTCGGCGCGGGTTCGGGTGTTTCCGGACGCGGGTTCGGGTGTTTCCGGAAACGCTCGGCAATCTCCGGAGTAAGAAGCAGGCGGAGCCCCTGAACCCCCCAGGCTTTATTGACGCCTCTCACAGTGCAGCTATAAATGGGGGGGGCAGAGGGGGAGCCCCCCCCTTCTTTGGTCCCGAGGAAGAGGAAAGAGGAAAGAGGAAAGAGGGAAGAGGAAGAGGAAGAGGAAGAGGAAGAGGAAGAGGAAGAGGAAGAGGGGCTCAGCGCGGGTCCCCCAGGACGCGCCACTGGAAGACGCTGGTGTCCTTGCCGCCCAGCGAGACGAGGTGGCCGTCGTCGTGCGTGAAGCGGACGTTGGTGACGTGGCTGCCGTGGCCCCCGTAGACGTGGCTCGGGGCCTGTGGGGAGGGGACACGGGGGCGCACGCGTGGGCAGGGGTCACACGGATGAACACGCGTGGTCCTGTGTCGCGTGGCTGGGGGCTCCTACGCGTGTTCATCCCCCGTCTCATCTCAAGCCTCTCATCTCAACTATCTCATCCCATAATCCCATCCCACCCCATCCCACCCCATAATCCCATAATCCCATAATCCCATAATCCCATAATCCCATAATCCCATAATCCCATCCCATAATCCCATAATCCCACCTTGGGCCGGGCGCAGGGGTACTGGAAGAGATGAACTTTGCAGAAATCGTCGGCCACGGCCACCAGCCGCTCGTGGTGCGACCGGCACAGGGAGTTGATGTCGGTGCCGTCGGAGCCATCGGGCCAGACGCCTGCAGGGGACACGAGGCGGGGTTGGGGGTCAAGGGGACATGGGGGGGGGGGTCAAGGGGACCCCCAGGACCCCTCGATCCTCCCCATCCCCGCTCACCGTAGACGTGGAAGCCCAGCACGCAGGTGTAGGACGCCCATTCCCGATCCCGGCTCTCAAAGCGGTTACGGAGCAGTTTGCAGCCCCCGGCGACGTCCCCTAATGGGGGAATAGGGACAATGTGACCCCCCCCCCCCAATTTCTAGGGGGGGTCCCAGCAGGGTGGCCCCCCCCAAACTCACAGTAGAGGATCTCGTAGTCGCCCGAGTTGGACATGATGAAGCGTCCGTCCTTGGACCAGTCCAGGTGGGTGATGAAGCTGGAGTGGCCCTGGGGGGGGGGACACGGAGAGGGGAGGGGGTTGGGGACGCTGGGGACATCGGGGACCACCAGGACCCCCCCCCAAAATCTCACCGCACAGCGTCCGAAGCGGCTGTACTTGCGTCCCCCCTCGGAGACGCTGTAGATGTAGATGAAGTTGTCGTGGGAGCCGATGGCCAGGAAGGAGCCGTCTGCGGGGACGAGGACGGGGTCGGGGACAGGGATTAGGGACAAGGATGGAGTTGGGGACAGGGATTGGGGACAAGGATGGAGTCAGGGACAGGGATTAGGACGTGGGGACAAGGACTGGGGACAAAGATTAGCTCGGGGACAGGGATTAGGGACAAGGATGGAGTTGGGGACAGGGATTGGGGACAAGGATGGAGTCGGGGACAGGGATTAGGACATGGGGACAAGGATTGGGGACAAAGATTAGCTCGGGGACAGGGATTAGGGACAAGGATGGAGTCGGGGACAGGGATTGAGGACAAGGATGGAGTTGGAGACAGGGATTAGGACGTGGGGACAAGGATTGGAGACAAAGATTAGCTCGGGGACAGGGATTGGGGACAAGGATGGAGTCGGGGACAGGGATTAGGACGTGGGGACAAGGATTGGGGACAAAGATTAGCTTGGGGACAGGTATTGGGGACAAGGATGGAGTTGGGGACAGGGATTAGGACGTGGGGACAGAGATTGGGGATGAGGGTTAGGACATGGGGACAAGGATGGGGTTGGGGACAAGGATAGAGTTGGGGACAGGGATTAGGACTTGGGGATGGGGATTGGGGACAAGGACTAGGAGATGGGGACAAGGATCATCTTGGGGACAGGGATGGAGGACACGGATTAGAACATGGGGACAGGGATTGGGACGAGGATTAGGACTTGGGGACAGGGATTATCTTGGGGCCAGAGACGAGGCCAGGGATTAGGACACGGGGACAAGGACTGGGAGACGGGGACAAGGACGGGGACAGGGATGGAGCTGGGGCCAGGGCTGGGGGACACGGGGACGAGGGTCTCACCCGGCGAGAAGCGAACCACCGAGAGCTGCTCGTTGCCATCGGAGCCCCCGGCCAGCGGCTGCTGCGTCACCGCGTCCAGCACCAGCCAACTGGGGACACGGGGACATTGGGGGGGGGCAGGAATGGGGGGGACACGGGGGGTACAGGGGATGGGGACGTTGGGGACATGGGGGTACATTGGGGGGGACATTGGGGCCACGGGGGGTACAGGGGATGGGGATGTTGGGGGACATGGGGGGGGTCACAGGGATGGGGGGACGATGATGGGGGTTACAGGGACAGTGGGGGGACCCAGGGACATGGCTGGGGGGGGGGGCCACCCCTGTGTGTGTGTCCCCCCCCCAGGTCACTCACCGCCCCGTCAGCAGCCCCACGGCCACCACTTGCCCCCCAGGGTGGAAATCGGCACAGAGCCCCGTGTCCTGGGGGAGAACGGGGGGGGTCAGGGCAGGGGGACCCCCAGAATGTCCCCCAGCACCCCCTGTCCCCCCATAACCCCCCTATCCCCCCACCCCTGCTCTCTCCAGCCCCCCTGTACCCCCATAACCCCCCTGTCCCCCCACCCCCGCTCTCTCCAGCCCCCCCTGCACCCCCATAACCCCCCTGTCCCCCCACCCCTGCTCTCTCCAGCCCCCCTTGTCCCCCCATAACCCCCCTATCCCCCCACCCCTGCTCTCCTCAGCCCCCCTGTCCCCCCATAACCCCCCTATCCCCCCACCCCTGCTCTCTCCAGCCCCCCTGTACCCCCATAACCCCCCTGTCCCCCCACCCCTGCTCTCTCCAGCCCCCCTGTACCCCCATAACCCCCCTGTCCCCCCACCCCAGGTCTCTCCAGCCCCCCTGTACCCCCATAACCCCGCTATCCCCCCACCCCAGGTCTCTCCAGCCCCCCCTGTACCCCCATAACCCCCCTGTACCCCCATAACCATCCTATAACCCCCCTGTCCCCCCACCCCAGGTCTCTCCAGCCCCCCCGTCCCCCCATAACCCCCCTGTACCCCCATAACCATCCTATAACCCCCCTGTCCCCCCACCCCTGCTCTCTCCAGCCCCCCCTTTACCCCCATAACCCCCCTGTACCCCATAACCATCCTATAACCCCCCTGTCCCCCCACCCCTGCTCTCTCCAGCCCCCCCCCGTACCCCCATAACCCCCCTGTCCCCCCATAACCATCCTATAACCCCCCTATCCCCCCACCCCAGGTCTCTCCAGCCCCCCTGTCCCCCCATAACCCCCCTGTACCCCCATAACCCCCCTGTACCCCCATAACCATCCTATAACCCCCCTGTCCCCCCACCCCTGCTCTCTCCAGCCCCCCCTGTCCCCCCATAACCCCCCTGTCCCCCCATAACCATCCTATAACCCCCCTATCCCCCCACCCCAGGTCTCTCCAGCCCCCCTTTACCCCCATAACCCCCCTGTCCCCCCACCCCAGGTCTCTCCAGCCCCCCCTTTACCCCCATAACCCCCCTGTCCCCCCATAACCATCCTATAACCCCCCTGTCCCCCCACCCCAGGTCTCTCCAGCCCCCCCGTACCCCCATAACCCCCCTGTCCCCCCATAACCATCCTATAACCCCCCTGTCCCCCCCCCCCAGGTCTCTCCAGCCCCCCCTGTCCCCCCATAACCCCCCTGTACCCCCACCCCTGCTCTCTCCAGCCCCCCCTGTCCCCCCATAACCCCCCTGTCCCCCCATAACCATCCTATAACCCCCCTGTCCCCCCACCCCAGGTCTCTCCAGCCCCCCTTGTCCCCCCATAACCCCCCTATCCCCCCACCCCAGGTCTCTCCAGCCCCCCTGTCCCCCCATAACCCCCCTGTCCCCCCATAACCATCCTATAACCCCCCTGTCCCCCCACCCCTGCTCTCCCCAGCCCCCCCTGTCCCCCCATAACCCCCCTGTCCCCCCATAACCATCCTATAACCCCCCTATCCCCCCACCCCAGGCCTCTCCAGCCCCCCCGTCCCCCCTAGCCCCCCGACCTCGAGCGCGAGGCTCCAGGCCAGCGCGTGCTCGGCTCCATCCCACAGGCAGAGCTGCCGGTCGTGGCCGCAGGTGAGGAACACGCAGGAGCTGGGGTGGGTGGCCAAGCCCCACACCTCGTCCGTGTGACCCTGGACGGGACGGAGAACAGGGACGGGGGGTCCTGGGGAATCCCCCGCACGGATTCGGGGCGCAGGAGATGGATGTGGGGCACGGATTTGGGGTGGGAGGATGGATTTGGGATGGAGGAGATGGATGTGGGATGGAGGAGATGGATGTGGGGCTTGGGTTTGGCATGGATGTGGGAAGGAGAAGATGGATTTGGGATGGAGGAGATGGATGTGGGGCACGGATTTGGGATGGGAGGATGGAATTTGGATGTGAGGCATGGATTTGGGATGGAGAAGATGGATTTGGGATGAGGGAGATGGATTTGGGATGGAGGAGATGGATGTGGGATGGAGGAGATGGATGTGGGCACGGATTTGGGTGGGAGGATGGATTTGGGATGGAGGAGATGCATGTGGGGAACAGATTCAGGATGGGAGGATGGATTTGGGATGAGGGACATGGATTCGGGATGGAGGAGATGGATTTGGGGTGAGGGACATGGATTCAGGATGGAAGAGATGGATTTGGGATGGAAAAGATGGATGTGGGGCACAGATTCAGGATGGGGAGGATGGATTTGGGATGGAGGAGATGGATTTGGGGTGAGGGAGATGGATTTGGGATGGAGGAGATGCATGTGGGGAACAGATTCAGGATGGATTTGGGATGGAGGAGATGGATTTGGAATGAGGGACATGGATTTGGGATGGAGGAGATGGATTTGGAATGAGGGACATGGATTTGGGATGGAGGAGATGGATTTGGGATGAGGGACATGGATTTGGGATGGAGGAGATGGATTTGAGGTGAGGGACATGGATTCGGGATGGAAGAGATGGATTTGGGATGGAAAAGATGGTATGCGGGGCACAGATTCAGGATGGGAGGATGGATTTGGGATGAGAGGAGATGGATTTGGGATGGAAGGATGGATGTGGGGCTGGGGTGTGGGATGGATGTGGGAAGGAGGAGATGGATGTGGGGCACGGATTCAGGATGGGAGGATGGATTTGGGATGGGAGGATGGATTTGGGATGGAGGAGACGGATGTGGGATGGAGGAGGTGGATGTGGGGCACGGATTCGGGATGGAAGGATGGATTTGGGATGGAGGAGATGGATTTGGGGTGGAGGAGATGGATGTGGGGCGCGGATTTGGGATGGAAGGATGGATTTGGGTTGGAGGAGATGGATTCGGGGTGGAGGAGACGGATGTGGGGCACGGATTCAGGATGGAAGGATGGATTTGGGATGGAGGAGATGGATTTGGGGTGGAGGAGGTGGATGTGGGGCACGGTATTCGGATGGGAAGGACGGGTTTGGGATGGAGGAGATGGATTCGGGGTGGAGGAGATGGATTCGGGGCACAGATTCGGGATGGAAGGACGGGTTTGGGATGGAGGAGATGGATTTGGGGTGGAGGAGGTGGATGTGGGGCACGGATTCGGGATGGAAGGATGGATTTGGGATGGAGGAGATGGATTCGGGGTGGAGGAGACGGATTCGGGGCGCGGATTCGGGACGGAGGAGGTGGGTTGGGGCTCGACCTGCACGATGGGGGGTGAAGCCCCCGTCCAGCGTCCCCCTCAGCAGCGCGTTGCGCGTCGTCCCCACCAGCAGCTCCTCCCCGGGGCCCTCGGCGATCGTCCGCACCGCCCCGAAGCGCTCGGGGAGCTGGGGGGGGCACCCCAAAAACCCCCCCGCCCCCCGGCATCGTCACCCCGACGCCCCCCGTTCCCCTTCAGTAGGGACGCTTGGTCTCCACGGGGCTTTTCCAGCCTGGGGGGGCTGGGATTCGAGGGTTCTGCGCCTAAAGAGCTCGGGGGCACCCCGAAAAATCCCATCACGGGCACCCCGAATCCTCCACAGGATCATCAACCCCTGCCTGGAGCGCTCAAGGGGGGGATTTGGGGGGAAAGGGGAGGTTTGGGGGTACGAGGGGTGGGTTTGGGGGTACGAGGGGATGGTTTTAGGGTAGCCGAGGTGGATTTTGGGGTACAAGGGGAGCTTTTGAGGTACAAGGGGTGGGTTTGGGGCACAAGGGGGTGGTTTTGGGGTGTCTAAGGTGGATTTTGGCATGTCTGAGGTGGATTTGGAGGCACAAAGGGTGGTTTTGGGGTGTCTAAGGTGGATTTTGGGGTGCAAAGGGTGGTTTTGGGGTGGCTGAGGTGGATTTAGGGGTAGCTGAGGTGGATTTTGGGGGGTCTAAGTTGGATTTTGGGGTGCGAAGGGTGGTTTTGGGGAGGCTGAGGTGGATTTTGGGGTGGCTGAGGTGGATTTTGGGGTAGCTGAGGTGGATTTTGGGGTGGCTGAGATGGATTCCAGGGTGTCTGAGGTGGATTTTGGGGTGTCTGAGATGGATTTTGTGGTGTCTGAGGTGGATTTCGCAGTGTCTGAGGTGCATTTTGGTGTGCAAAGGATGGTTTTGGGGTGTCTGAGGTGGATTTTGGGGTGTCTGAGGTGGATTTCGGGGTGTCTGAGGTGGATTTTGGTGTGCGAAGGGTGGGTTTAGGGGGGCTGGGGTGGATCTGGGGGCCCAAGGGGTGGATTTTGGGGTGTCTGAGGTGGATTTCGGGGTGTCTGAGGTGGATTTTGGTGTGCGAAGGGTGGGTTTAGGGGGCTGGGGTGGATCTGGGGGCCCAAGGGGTGGTTTTGGGGGGTCTGAGGTGGGTTTGGGGGTATCTAAGGTGGATCTTGGGGTGCGCGGGGCGGTTTGGGGGGTCCCACCTCGGCCTCCCGCAGCAGCTCGAGCTCGGGGCTCCAGCTCAGGACGCGCCGATCCTTGCCGCCCCCGCTCAGCACCGACCCCGTCGCGGCGGCGGCAGAGGGCGAAGACGCTGCCCTCGTGCGCCCGCGTCTGCTGCCCGATCTGGTACGTCTCTGCGCGGGGGGGGTCAGACCCACGGCTGCCCCATGGATCCCATCCCATAATCCCATCCCATCCCATCCACCCCATCCCATCCCCTCCCATCCCATCCCATCCATCCCTCCCATCCATCCCATCCCATCCATCCCATCCATCCCATCCCATCCCATCCCATCCCATCCCTCCCATCCCCTCCCCATCCCATCCATCCCATCCCATCCCATCCCATCCCATCCATCCCATCCCATCCCTCCCCATCCCATCCATCCCATCCTATCCCATCCCTCCCATCCCATCCATCCCATCCCATCCCATCCCATCCCATCCCCTCCCATCCATCCCATCCCATCCCATCCCATCCCATCCCATCCCTCCCATCCCATCCCATCCCATCCCATCCCACCCCATCCCACCCCATCCCATCCCACCCCCATCCCATCCATCCCATCCCATCCCATCCCACCCCGTCCCATCCCATCCATCCCATCCCATCCCACCCCATCCCATCCCATCCCATCCATCCCATCCCATCCCATCCCACCCCATCCCACCCCATCCCATCCCACCCCATCCCATCCATCCCATCCCATCCCATCCCACCCCGTCCCATCCATCCATCCCATCCCATCCCACCCATCCCATCCCCAATCCCATCCATCCATCCCATCCCATCCCATCCCATCCCATCCCATCCCATCCCATCCCATCCCATCCCATCCATCCCATCCCATCCAATCCCATCCCATCCCATCCCATCCATCCCATCCATCCCATCCATCCCATCCCATCCCATCCCACCCCATCCCATCCCCTCCCATCCCATCCCATCCCATCCATCCCATCCCATCCCATCCCATCCCATCCCATCCCATCCCATCCCACCCCATCCCATCCCATCCCATCCCATCCATCCCATCCCATCCCATCCCATCCCATCCCATCCATCCCATCCCATCCCATCCCATCCCATCCCATCCCATCCATCCCATCCCATCCCATCCCATCCCATCCCATCCCATCCCATCCCATCCCATCCCATCCCCTAATCCCATCCCACCTTTCCCCCCCTTGCTGGCCGCTCTCCCCTCTCCTCCGGTCCGGCTCCAGGTGAGGATATTCCCCTCGAATCTCCGGTCAGGACGTCTCCGGCCCGCGTTGAAGATGAAGCATTGGATGAACTTGGGCTTCTTATATTTCTAGGGGGGGGGGGGTCGCACCCAGACGGCTCCATCAGCTGCACCCCAAAATCTGCACCCCCAGAGCCCTAAATGGGGCTCCTCTGGGGAGGGGGAAGGGTTTGGGGTCCCCCCTCACCCCAAAGATCCCCCTGTTTTCTTGGTGAGGGCGGCTCCGCTCCAGGTCCAGAAGTAGACGTGGGATTTGCCGCTGGTGATGATGCTGCTGCTGTCGTGGGGGTTGAACTCCACCGACAGCACCGACTCGTTCGTGCTCTTCCAAAAAAAAATACAGGGAAGGGGGGGGGGGTTGGGAAAAAAACCAAACCAGTGCATCCCGAGCTCTGGAATTCCCTCGGGAATCCGGAGAAGGGAGCTTGGCTCACCTTGACCTCCGCCTGCTTGGTGCCGGCGGGGCGCAATCCCACACGGACATCATGTGCTCGTTGGAGTCGTCCACCACGCAGAGGAAGGCGCCCTGGTCCTGGGGGGCACGGATTGGGGGGTGGATTTGGGGATGGGGGGATGGATTCGGGATGGAGGAGATGGATGTGGGGTGGAGGAGATGGATGTGGGACATGGATTTGGGATGGGGGGGATGGATTCGGGATGGAGGAGATGGATTCAGGATGGAGGAGATGGATTTGGATGGGGGGCACTGATTTGGGATGGAGGAGATGGGTGTGGGATGGAGGAGATGGATGTGGGGTGGAGGAGATGGATTTGTGATGGAGGAGATGGATGTGGGATAGAGGAGATGGATGTGGGACACAGATTTGGGATGGATAGATGGATTTGGGACGGAGAGATGGTTGTGGGATGAAGGAGGTGGATTTGAGATGGAGGAGATTGATGAGGGGCATGGATTTGGGATGGAGTAGAAGGATTTGGGATGGAGTAGAAGGATTTGGGATGGAGGAGATGGATTTGGGATGGAGGAGATGGATTTGGGATGGACTTGGGATTGGGATGCAGATGCAGAACGGGGGGGAAGGATGCGAGCTGGGGGTCTGGAGGGATCTGGATGGGGGTCTGGAGGGATCAGGATGGGGGTTTGGAGGGATCTGGATGGGGGTCTGGAGGGCTCGGGATGGGATTCGGGACTCACGGCGCTGGAGAAGGCGAGGGAGCCGACCCCCCTCTCGAAGCTGCCGAGCCCGATCTGCTGCAGCGTCTGCAGCGTCGCCGAGTCCCAGATGTGGACGATCGGCTGCAGCGGCTGCGGGGACAGCGCGGGGACAGCACCTCGCCGTGTCCCACCCCGTCCTCGCCTTCTCCCATCCCACCCCATCCCACCCCATCCCATCCCATCCCATCTCACCCCATCCCCATCTTGTCCCATTCCACCCTTGCCTCTGTCTCCATCCCATTCCAGTCCTGATCTCAATCCCATCCCATATTCATCTAATCCCATTTCTATCTCCATCTCATTTCCAACTCCATCTCCATCCCATCTTCATCCTGATCCCATTCCCATCTCATCTCATCCCATCTTCATCCTAATTCCATTCCCATCTCATCTCATCTCCATCTCATCCCATCTTCATCCCAATCCCATTCCCATCTCTTTTCCAACTGCAACTCCATCTCCATCCCAATCTTCATCCTAATCCTATTCCCATCTCATCTCCATCTCCATCATCTCCATCCCCATCCCATCTTCATCCCACCCCCATTCCCATCCCATCTTCTTCCCAATCCCATCTCCATCCCTTTCCCATCTCATCTCCAACTCCACCCCATCCCAATCCCATTCCCATCTCTTTTCCAACTCCATCTCATCTTCATCCTAATCCCATTCCCATCTCATCTCCATCATCTCCATCTCCATCCATCTTCATCCCATCCCATCTTCTTCCCAATCCCACCCCTCACCTTCCCATCCTTGTCGACGCCGGCCGCCTGCCCCGTGGCGACGCGGAGCCGGTCGGGATGCACGGCCAGGCTGGGGGAGGAGGAACCCGAGGATGATGAGGATGATGAGGATGATGAGGACACGGAGTTGAGGAGAGGCGGGACGGCTCCCGACCCCCCCCTCCCCAATCCCGGGTCCCACCATCGGACGCAGTCGCTGTGCCGCAGGTAGTGGCGCTGCCGGCGAGCCGGGACGTGCAGGAGGACGACGACGCAGGCGATGAAGTAAACGAGCTCGCCCGACGCCAGGACGTGCAGGTTGGAGCGACTGTCCCGGCCCCGGTAACCGTAGCTGGGGGGGAGTCAAGGGGGGAACCGGAACGGGGAGGGGGGGGACGGAGAGGGGACAGCGGGAGTGGGGTGGGGTGGGGTGGGGTGGGGTGGGATGGGGATGGGATGGGATGGGATGGGATGGGATGGGATGGATGGGATGGATGGGATGGGAGGGATGGGGATGGGATGGGATGGGATGGGATGGACAGGATGGGATGGGATGGATGGGATGGATGGGATGGGATGGATGGGATGGGATGGGATGGGATGGGATGGGAGGGAGGGGATGGGATGGGATGGGATGGGATGGATGGATGGGATGGGATGGGATGGGATGGGATGGGGTGGGATGGGATGGGATGGGATGGGATGGGATGGGATGGGATGGGATGGGACGGGACGGGACGGGATGGGATGGATGGGATGGGATGGGATGGATGGGATGGGATGGGATGGGATGGGATGGGATGGATGGGATGGGATGGGATGGGATGGGATGGGATGGGACGGGATGGGGATGGGATGGGATGGATGGGATGGGATGGGATGGGATGGGATGGGATGGGACGGGATGGGATGGGATGGATGGGATGGGATGGATGGGATGGATGGGATGGGATGGGATGGGATGGGATGGATGGGATGGATGGGACGGGATGGATGGGATGGGATGGGATGGGATGGGATGGGACGGGATGGGACGGGATGGGACGGGATGGGATGGGATGGATGGGATGGATGGGATGGGATGGGATGGATGGGACGGGATGGGACGGGATGGGATGGGATGGGATAGGATGGATGGGACGGGATGGGATGGATGGGATGGGATGGGATAGGATGGATGGGACGGGATGGGATGGATGGGATGGGATGGGATGGATGGGATGGGATGGGGTGGATGGGATGGGATGGATGGGATGGGATGGGATGGGATGGGATGGGATGGGGATGGGATGGATGGATGGGATGGGAGGGATGGATGGATGGGAGGGATGGGATGGGATGGGATGGGATGGGATCGGGATGGGATGGGATAGGATGGATGGGACGGGATGGGATGGATGGGATGGGATGGGATAGGATGGATGGGACGGGATGGGATGGATGGGATGGGATGGGATGGGATGGGATGGGATGGGATGGATGGGATGGATGGGATGGGATGGGATGGGATGGGATGGGATGGGATGGGATGGGGTGGATGGGATGGGATGGATGGGATGGGATGGATGGGATGGGATGGATGGGATGGATGGGATGGGATGGGATGGGAGGGATGGGATGGGATGGATGGGATGGGATGGGATGGGATGGGATGGGATGGGATGGGATGGATGGATGGGATGGGATGGGGTGGGTGGGAGGGATGGGATGGGATGGGATGGGATGGGATGGATGGGACGGGATGGGATGGGGTGGGATGCAGCTGGGCCGGAGCTGGGCCCCTCGCCCGCCGTGCAGGATACACCCAGTCGAGCTGGAGGCGCTCGGGGGGCAGGTCCGCGCGGAGCCCCCCGCTGGGGCCCAGCCCCGACGGGACGTACATGGTGATGGGGCGACCCCGCAGGAACATCTTCACCGACACCCCCCTCTGTGGGGCAGGGATTGGGGGGGGGGGGGGGGGGGGTCACCCCCACGGCCCCCCCCGCCCCACGGACGGACAGAACGGACGCCCCGCAGCCTCACCCAGGTTGTAGTTCCCCGCGGCGCGACCCTGGGGGGGGAAACCCCAACATGAGCCCCCCTGCACCCCAAAAATGAGCTCCCTGCACCCCATTAGTGAGACCCCGCTGCACCCCAAAATGAGCCCTTTGTACCCCAAAAATGAGCCCCCTGCACCCCCAAAAATGAGCTCCCTGCACCCCAAAATGAGCCCTTTGTACCCCAAAAGGAGCCCCCTGCACCCCAAAATGAGCTCCCTGCACCCCATTAATGAGAGCCCCCTCCACTCCAAAAATGAGCTGCCTGCACCCCAAAATGAGCCCTTTGTACCCCAAAAAGAGCTCCCTGCACCCCAAAAATGAGCTCCCTGCACCCCACTAGTGAGACCCCCCTGCACCCCAAAATGAGCCCTTTGTGTCCCCAAAATGAGCCCTTTGTACCCCAACAATGAGCTCCCTGCACCCCATTAGTGAGACCCCCCCCACGCTCCAAAAATGAGCTCCCTGCACCCCAAAATGAGCCCTTTGTACCCCAAAAAGAGCCCCCTGCACCCCCAAAACGAGCTCCCTGCACCCCATTAATGCCCCCCCTGCACCCCAAAAAAGATCCCCCCCCCCCTTACCCACCTGGGCTCAGGGTCGGCTCCTTTGGGCGGCTGCCAGGGAGAGGGGGTGTAAACGGGGGGGGATTTGGGGGTGCAGGGGGGATTTGGGGGTTGCAGGGGGTCGTGGGGGGGGTGCAGTGAGGATTTGGGGGGGGTTGCAGGGGGTAGGGGGGCACAGGGTGGGTTTGGGGGTGCAGGGTGGGTATTTGGGGGTGCAGGGAGGGGTTGGGTGGGTTGCAGGAGGTGGGGGGGCACAGGGCAGGTTTGGGGGTGCAGGGTGGGTATTTCGGGGTGCAGGGGGTTATTTTGGGGTGCAGGGGGGTTATTTTGGGGTGCAGGGTGTGGGGGGGGGCCCAGGGTGGGTTTGGGGGTGCAAGGTGGGTATTTTGGGGTGCAGGGTGGGTATTTGGGGGTGCAGGGTGTGGGGGGGCCCAGGGTGGATTTGGGGGTGCAAAGTGGGTATTTGGGGGTGCAGGGGGTTATTTTGGGGTGCAGGGGGGTTATTTTGGGGGTGCAGGGTGTGGGGGGGCCCAGGGCGGGTTTGGGGGTGCAGGGTGGGTATTTGGGGGTGCAGGGGGTTATTTTGGGGTGCAGGGGGGTTATTTTGGGGGTGCAGGGTGTGGGGGGGCAGAGGGTGGGTTTGGGGGTGCAGGGTGGGTATTTGGGGGTGCAGGGGGTTATTTTGGGGTGCAGGGGGGTTATTTTGGGGTGCAGGGTGTGGGGGGGCCGAGGGCGGGTTTGGGGGTGCAGGGTGTGGGGGGGCCCAGGGGCGGGTTTGGGGGTGCAGGGGCGGGTATTTGGGGGTGCGGGGCGGGGTGTTTGGGGGGTGCGGGGGGGTTTTGGGGTCCCCCACCTCTCGGGGCTCCCCCCCTGCAGCAGGAGGTTTGCGGACGAAGCCGCTTTCCTGCTGAGGCGCTGGCGGGGGCTGCAGCTGCCCGAGGACGAGCTGTGTCTGCGGAACCTGGGGGGGGGGGGGGGAAAAGTTGGGGGGGGGGGTAGAAGGGGGGGTTGGGGGGGGGCAAAAATTGGGGGGGGGGGGGCCGGGGGGGGGCAAAGGGAATGGGGAGAATTGAGGGGCAAGGGGAGCAGGGGGTGCAGTCAGGGGAGGGAAGGGTTAAACACCCCCCCCCCCAAAAATCTCACCCTGACCCCCCCCCCAGACCCATAGAGACACCCCCAGCCCCCCCCAGATCCCACCCTGACCCCCCCCCGGCCCATAGAGACCCCCCTCAGCCCCCCCAAATCCCACTCTGAACCCCCCCCAGGCCCATAGAGCCCCCCAACTCCCACCGTGACCCCCCTCCCAGCCCCCCCAAAATCCCCCTCTGACCCCCCCAAGCCTCCCAGCCCCCCCCCCAAACCCCACCCTGACCCCCCCCCCCGGCCCATAGAGACCCTCAGACCCCCCCAAACCCCACCCTGACCCCCCCCAGGCCCATAGAGCCCCCCAACTCCCACCGTGACCCCCCCCAGCCCCCCCCATTCTCACAGCTCCTTGTGGGGCGCCCGTGGGGCAGGACTCGGTGCCGGGGGGGGGGGACTCGGGGGGGCTCTTGGGGGGCTCCGGGGACGCCGGGAGGGGGGGGGGGCTGGGGGGCAGGGGGGGGACCCCGGGGGGGGCGGCTCTTGGGGGGTCCCCCCAGCCTCCGGACCCTCGAGGTTTGGGGGCGTCGGGTCTGTCTGGGTCCCCACGCTGATGAATTGGGGGGGGGCCGCGGGGGGGCCGGGGGGGGCCCATTGGGAGACTGGGAGAGGAAAAAAAAGAGGGGGGGGTGTGTCAGTATTCATGAACCCCCCCCCCCCACCCCATAACCCAGGGTTTGGGGGCACCCATGGTGTGGGGGGGGGCACCCTATGACCCCCCCCCACCCCATATCTCAAGTGGGGGGGGCCAGAAATCAGAGACCCCATGAGGGGGGGGGGTGTCACATGAGGAGGGGGTCCCCAGATCCCATGAGGGGGGGGTCCCAGCTCCCCACTGGGGGGGGGGTCACATGAGGAGGGGGTCCCCAGATCCCATGAGGGGGGGGTCCCAGCTCCCACTGGGGGGGGGTCACATGAGGAGGGGGTCCCCAGATCCCATGGGGGGGTCCCAGCTCCCATTGGGGGGGGGGTCACATGAGGAGGGGGTCCCCAGATCCCATGGGGGGGGTCCCAGCTCCCATTGGGGAGGGGTCACATGAGGGGGGGTCCCAGCACCCAATAGGGGGGGGTCCCCAGTACCCAATGTGGGGGGTCTCACTGAGGGGGGGTCCCCCAGTTCTTATGGGGGGGGTTTCAGCTCCCAGAGGGGGGGTCCCAGCATCTATAGGGGGTGTCCCCAGTACCCATGGGGGGGGGCCCCAGCACTCGATGGGGGGGGGGTCTCAGCAGGGGGGGGGTCCCCAGCACCCATGG